>NC_046154.1:173106650-173209473 GCF_011064425.1 Rattus rattus | reverse complement strand
TGCCATCAGATTGTGTTTGTTGGTCGTTTTTTTGGAATTTTTTTTGGAATTTTTTTTTAATAACCTCCTGCTGTTTTGCCCGTGCATATCGGTCACGAACAAATCTGATTATAAACACAGTAGCCTGATTTGTCTCTGATCAGTAATCGACCTTATTCCTAATTAATAGAGCAATCCCTTATTGGGGTAAAGACATGAATGCCAGAAAACATGACCTGCCGTGCCGCCATTTTCGCGGCAAAGGAAAAACATCGGGGCAATCCTCGCGTTGGCAATGGCGTACCTTCGCGGCAGATATAATGGCCGATGCGTTTATAAAACAGTAATCGACGTGAAACGATGTGCGCCATTATCGCTTAGTTCATTCGTGACCTTCTCGACTTCGCCGGTTAAGCAGCAATCCCTTGCTTTATATAACGAGCGTTTATCGGCTACATCGGTACCGATCATTGGCCTGAATCGAAACGTCGCTGCTAAAAAAGCCGCCGGAGTAGAAGAAGAAAATCATAATCAACGTAAGGTTCCTCGATATGCTGGCGGTCGAGGGAATTGAGTTAACGGACGTCAGAAACCAGAAATCATGGTTATGACGTCATTGTAGGCGGAGAGCTATTTACTCGATTCCGATCACCCTCGCAAACTTGTCACGCTAAACCCAAAACTCAAATCAACAGGCGCTGATTACCAGCTTCTTTCCTGTTGGTGGGATGCCTACTGCGTTAAAGCCGCCCAAAAGACTTCTCTCCGGTGCGATGGCATTGCAGCAGATTAAGGAGCGTGGCGGCTTACCTGCTGATTGATCGCGGTGATATCCGTTTGCAAAATCGACCGCCGCAGCGTATCTGGGCTTCACTGCCGGGCGCTGTTATGGTCGTTCGGAGTACAAGGCTGACAGCCTGATTGCAAAATTAAAGAAGCGGGCGGAACGCCGAGAGATTGATGTATGAGCAGAGTCAATGCGATTATTCCCGCTTCGGTTATCTGCATCATCGTCTGCCTGCTTTCGCGGCCGTTAACGCCATCGCGATAACGCCATTACCCACAAAGCCCAGCGTGACAAAATGCCAGAGAACTGAAGCTGGCGAACGCGGTACCGCGCGTACGCTGGCGTGACAGTTGTTGCCGATGCAAAATACACGTAGCTGAGTTAGCTGATGCTGCGCCGAAAATGATGCTCTGCGGACATGCCGTTGCTGGTCACGTCGGTTGCACGCAGTCTGTCAGTCAGTGCGTGAAGCTACCCACTACCTCCGGCGTGGATAATGCAGCCTCCCCCGACTTATAGACACCGCTGAACGGGATTATTTCACCCTCAGAGAGAGGCTGATCATCATGCAAAACAACTGAAGGAACCCAGAAGTATATTAATGAGCAGAGATAGAGCGTTGCCATCGATGGGCAATCAGTGTAATTATTGTATATTGTATGCTGAACAGGCTTCCAGCGGAGCAATGTCAGCAATGTAAAAGTCCGGTTAACCATTTACGAATGTTTGCTGGTTTCTGTTTTAACAACATTTTCTGCGCCGCCACAAATTTTGGCCGCATCGATGCTTTTCTTCTGCCCAATTCCAGAAACGAAGTTATGAAATGATGGGTGATGCTTTTGGTGCTACTGCTGCCGTGTGTTTTGAAGCCAGTAAATCGTCTGTTGAGCATACATCGTAATAAGTAGGGCCAGCGCAGTAGCGAGGCGGCATCATGGTGTCGTCCTGATGCTGTGAAGTTCGTGCAACTGTATGTGTAGAAAAATTAAACAAACCCGCAAGTCAATGGAGTTGAAATTTTCACATTGTTATTATTTGACACTGTGCGTCAGGGTGCGAGCGGTGTGGGCCCCGTCATTGTCAGGCTCCCGGATTAATCCATGTCCGAGATCTTCTGACGGGGAACTTCTCTGCGGGAGTGTCCGGGAACAATTAAACTGATGCAATACAGGGTTTAGCGCGCAATGCTGTACGACAGCGCGCTAACGCCCGAAATGGCTGGCATACTGGAAGAAACCGGACGTGTTATGATTTAGTGGTGTGATTTGCGAGCGTTCTGAATGTGCCTCAGTCAAATAGTAACGAATTATCAAAGGCATAGGCAATATCTGACGTTCATGGATATTTAGAACTCCACTCGACCTGCTTTTGAGCAAAGATACTTTTCCCTGTATTGCTGGTAAAGATCGTGATTTCTCTTGATTTCAAACCATCATCAGGACGTTTCCATAAGATGCGTGTTTCTTGAGAACGTACATATCACAACCTCAAGTCCTTTTTATTAACACGGTAAGTTATCGTTTCTCAACACTGATGTGAAATATTATCTGCATTAGATAGTAAATATACTGTGAGACGTTGTGACGTTTTAGCTCAGAATAACAAAACAATTCACAGTCTAAATCTTTTCGCTACGGATCGAATATTTCTTTAAAATGGCAACCTGGAGCCATTGGTAAAACTCCGGTGTGATGATGATACTGAGGGCGCGGTAGTTTGCATTATCGTTTTTATCGTTTCAATCTGGTCTGATTCCTCCTCGTAGTTTTTGTTTGATGATTGCGTCAAATATTAGGAATGCTTTTCACTTATGTGTATTATTGTGCAACAAAGCGCGGTCCTCATGGTAGGCCTGCGGAGAGTCACAACCGACAGATGTATGAAGAACAAATTAATTATGATACGTTGTTTTACATTCAGTCGAAAGTTTTCTTCTGACGTTGTAGATTACATTTTGAAATATGCAACCAATACTATTAGAATGTTTTCACTAATAGTATTGGCTGCGCAACAAAGCGCGGTCCTGCTGGCATTCTGAGGGAAATACAACCGACAGATGTTGTAAGGTTGGCGTGCTCAAATCTTCACAAAGATTTAGCAATATTTTAACTGCCAGAGAAGAGCAAGCGGCATGAGCGACAAATGAATGTGAACAATCTGCTGATGATCCCTCCGTGGATCTGATTCGTGTAAAATATGCTTAATAGCACCATTTCCCTAAGGAGTTACCCTGATGTAACGCATGTATAGAAATTGAAGTAAGGTGTCTTCTAAAGCACTCAGAGCAATTGAGGCAGCGTTGGCGTGAAGTGCTGAGCACACAGAAGATTATTTCGGTGGTTAACTGATCACCGAATCGCTAATTCATTCAAACTATTTAGTCTGGTACAGAGCCAACACGCAGTCTGTTTACCGCTGGTAAAACTGCAACCCAATTACTGCAATGCCCTCGGTATCGGCGGAATTTACAAATATCGTCCTGAGTGGGCGAAACGCGGGATGTCGCCTTCATCACTTTAATTGATGGTATGCGCTCTTTTCTGACGTTATTCCGACGGCAGGCTTCAATGACCCAGGCTGAGAAATTCCTGACCCTTTTGCTCAAGAGCGATGTTAATTTGTTCAATCATTTGGTTAGGAAAGCGGATGTTGTGGGTTGTTGTTCTGCGGTTCTGTTCTTCGTTGACATGAGGTTGCCCGTATTCAGTGTCGCTGATTTGTATTGTTGAAGTTGTTTTTACGTTAAGTTGATGCAGATCAATTAATACGATACCGCGTGGTAATTGATTATTTGACGTGGTTTGATGGCTCTACGCACGTTGTGTGATATGTAGATGATACAATCATTATCGCGGGTCCTTCCAACAGAAAAACATCGTCGGGAGTAGTGAACCGTAAGTCAGAGGATTATCGAGTTTGAAGCCAATCTGGGCTACATAGTATCAAAAACAGATTATACAAAACTCTGCCCAAATAAATGCCAAAATCAAAATTTATAAACTGGGCCAAATCTCTTAAAAGAAGAAAAAACTGAAAGTCTCAATCTCATGATGATGGTATGTTATAGAACAATGAGAAGTCTGTTGCTTTGATTACAAAGATACAGCTGCGCTTCAGGCCTACTAGAAAGCTGATTACCAACTCAGCCACACACTGGCATTCTCAAAGTCCCGTCTCTTAAGACAGATTTTAATTAATGGAAAGAGAGGCCATGAGTTTGGAAGAGAGCAAGGAGATGTAGATGGTCTGAGGGAGAAAGAAACAGGAAATGGATGTAATAATCTCAAAAAAAATAAAAAAAGAAATAATTAAAAAAACCAAAGATTTTAAAAAGCTGGGCACAGTCTGGTGAACCAATTGAGTTGATACAAGCACCTGTTGCCAACTGAGGACCTGCTTCCACCCCCAGGGACCCACGCGGCGTGAAATGGACTCTCTACGATGCCCTGATATATCAATACGATGTAAGTTAGGGCACACATGTGGCACGACACCACTCAACAAATGAACAAGAGGAATGTGGATAAACGTGAATGAAGAAATGTGGTGTAGACGCGGGCCCAATCCTGCATCCAGAGGCTAAGGCGGAGGTGAGCAGAATTGAAAAATCCTCAAGTTGTCTCCACAAAGAAACTGCACTAAGAAGGAGACAAGGAATCATTTTAAAACTTGTTTTCTTTTATCTCTACCAGAAAACAAATTGTTTACAATCTAACCTAAACACAGGCAGCTTTCTTTAACTGAGAGCTGTAACGGGGGTGTGTGGGTGGGCAAATCTTACACTTTCATTTCAGTAGCTGGAGCCTTCCTCCCCGTATCTGGAAGACACCATGAAGCAGCCCTCCCACTGCATGTGAGATGTCAAGTGCCAACCAGTAGCTGTCACGACAGAACATTAGATTTATCTAGCAAAGCACTGCGTCAGCACTTCCCTTGTCCTAAACGAATAATTCCAGCCAGAAGCAGAGGAAAGCAGACAAGCAGGACATTCCCAAATCAGTCGCGCAGCATGTATCATTCTAGAGAGAAGTCCAAACATCGGCAGTTAGAAAATCCCAAATGAGCTCCTCTTGACACACCCCTATATGAAAGAAAATTTCATCTTATCACTCCCAATCGAAGCTCTGTCACATCTAGATGCCTCAAGGACCTGAGCAAATGCTGAAGCCCGGGTTCACACACCTCTGTTTCCAAATTGAGGAGACAGAATTACTTGTTTTTTCAAGGATCTTGTGTCTGGTATCTTGTCTATGCGCCATGGTTTTAGCAGAGCTAGAGAAGTACCAAAGCAAGCACACAAGCATTCTCAAATCAGACCTCACATTCTTGTAAACCAGCCAGACGTTCAAAACCCTAAAAACAGTCTTCAACACACCTAAATAATAATGTATCGTTACTGCTATGATTTTTGGAAGAAGAGTCAATACTATTAGAATGTGCTATGTGGCCAAAGAGTCATCTAAGGATCACACATACACTGTAGCTCATTAGGGTCACCAAGACAGTGCTCATGTTGTAGCATGGGGAGGGGACAAATACCTTGGGATTAGAGTATCATTCCAGGAACAAACCCCAGGACAGGGTTGGTGGAAATAAGCCTGGGAATAAACCTACACAAAATGAGAGGTCTGGAGGTGAGGTGGACACTCTGGATGTTCAGAGCTGAGGGTGGTTCAGTCTCATAGGTGACTCATCTAGTATGTATGAAAGGGTGAGAGAGGAAGCACGAGGGGCACGCTGAGAAGCAGTGCTCATAGGGATACTGGGGACCTTGGTTGTGAAAATTGGGGGACCTACCTGCCCAGCAGCCTGTACCTGAGGAAACTTCTCTGAAATTGGTTTCAGGTAGTGTCGAACAGTTGGCACATCGAGGGCTCATCTGAGGGGGAAAAGGTATTCAAAGTAAGCTCCATTGTTTTGATAAAGCAGAGTCTGGGGTTATTCAGACAAAGCCTTATGTAAGTGAGCAGTGGCTGTGCAGCAAGGGAAACTGACTGAGCTATCGAACTCCATTCTCTCCAGTTTGTTTCCTCAGTTGCTGTTTCAAGGCCCCCAAATGTAACGTAACAACAAGTCCTGGGGAGCTACAGAAATTAGTGCAGAGCAGCTCAGCTGGGGTGCCTTCTTAGAAGAATGACGAGGAGAGCTAAAAGCTGACGAAAGGTCCAGAAGACAGCCAGTCAGAGTGAATAATTGACTGCATGTTTTCTCGGGGGTGTCTGCGTGGTAGGACTGGATGAGCTACTTCCATGTGCTCTGTATTGCGAGACAGGCCTCCTGTAGCTTAGGCCACCTCCTCGTCCTGTGGTCTCTGATCACTTAAAAGGATTACAGGATGAGCCAAGTAGCCAGGATGGCTACTTATGGATGGTAAGACAGTAGAGGGAGAAGAGCAGGAAAGCAGCCATAAGTTATTTCAAAGTGACAATTACTTGCCTCTGCGCCAAGCATCATAAGCAAAAAATCAGCACTATGAAATCTTTGAAAGCCTGGTTTTCTTATTTTAAAAGTGGTATTAGAATTTACTGACCATTTTTAGCTGAAGAAACAAACACTAAAAGAGATATAGCAAACCAAAATGAAGGAGAGTAGAATTAAACTGATTGTTCTTGAAAAAGGACAGACCCAGTGCTCAGGAAGAAGGTACTTAAGAGATCAAGGACAGCCCTGACTCTGTGAAAACCCACCCTGAGGCAAGTCTAAAGAAGAAAGTAATCTCGCTTCATTGAAACATTTTCATTTAAAAATGAAACAGACTTTCATTTAAAAACATACAGGGCTGAGATATTCGCAAGAAAGAGCACCACCGCTCTTCCAGAGGTCCTGAGTTCCAATTCCCAGCAAAACTGTTAGGTGCTCACAACCATCTGTAATGGAATCTAATGCTTCTCCCCAGCAGGTCTGAAGATGCCACAGTGTACTTATATACAAATAAATATTTAAAAAAACACACACAAAGCTGAAATTGGATGTGTCTTAGTTTATCATCCAACAAACAAAGTTCAAACAAAAGCTGACTAATGGAAGAAAATGTTAGTTGAAAAATAGGAAATGATCCCTCGGCATTCAAATCCATCAAGGAAGTGAATAGGGTGTCAATGATCAGTTGGTGTTAATGGCTATGGAATCAATTGTGTAAGCATGTGTATGTTTCAGAGGACAGGCACGGCCACTGTCCACGTGATTCATGCCTACAGAATTATACACATATACAGATCAAAATGCATGCAAGTGCTCACCATAGGCCAAAAAAATAAGATTATTCATTTATTCTTTTGTTTATTTAGTGTGTGCGCCGCATGTGTAGGTGTCGGGTGCATATGTGTCCCAGCATGGCGCTTGAGGTCAGAGTGAGGCCAGGAATGTTCCTCCTTCCACACTTGGTCCTGATCGGCAGCGAAAGTGTCTTTCTGCTCCCAGCCATCAAGGTCCTTTTTTCGCTTTTTGAGACAGGACTCATGCTGTCCATGCCCATGTGAGCTCAATTATATACCAGCATGACCTAAATCCCTATCTCCTGCCTCAGCTTCCCAGTGTATGGAGCACAGGCCTGTGCAACCGCACCCAGCTTGATGAGACGCCAGGACTCAGCTGTGTACAGCAGTGAGACCCGGTTTAAATGTTAATCAGCTAATTGCCTCCCACCCAAGATGACGTTAATTTCAGCTTAAACAGGCAATAATGGCGCAACATTTTCATTATTGGTCTTTTGGACCATATTGACTCACTGGTTTATTTGATCAATTAACTCTTTCAAGATTTAGAAGAGATTACATACTAGCTTATTTATTTTATTATTTCTGTTTTTTGGAGACAAGCCTGTCCTGGAACTGGGATGTGCCGCACCACCATCGGCTAGTGGAGGAGAGATTAAGCTTGAACACATGTTTTCCTGCAAACAATTCTACAGCCTATGCACTGGCGCATGTTAGAAGTTGAGTATTCATGTTGAAATAATAATTTCTAAATTCTGACGATCATGCTAACCTAGTGCTCTTCTTGCACTGTTCATCCAGCAACCAATGTTCTTTGTTTAATTCTTTTTTGATGTACATGGAGTACTTAAATATACCCCTTCTGCATAAAGATGTCAGGCACTCCTGTTGTTCAGCCCTGTAGAGACAGAAAAACCATGTAGGCAGTCAATGTCTGAGGCATGGCTCCATCCGCATCAGCTTGTCCTGCTGTTTGCTTTCCCTCTTCTTCATCACTGGCCCTGCCATGAGCATACCTCTTGTCTGTAATTTCTGCCAGCTCTGAATGTCTCCTTTTTCATTCTTGTCCTCACTTCCATCTTCACAAGAAATGGGGACCCAAAAAACTGCAAGGCCTATTATGGAATGGCGATGCGTGTGTGTGTGTGTGTGTGTGTGTGTGTGTGTGTGTGTGTGTGTGTGTAGGCAGACGGTCTCTACTCAGCCACCTAGAATTAGCTTTGAACTCAATGATCTGCTCTGTTTCAGCTCTCTCCTGTTACGATGACAGCTCAGTGCCACAACACTCCAGCTCCCAGGGGCCTCATTGCCCCAAAATAAAAAACTACATTCCATGTACACATCGGGTTACTATGCTTTCCTCCTGTCTGTCTGTCTGTCTGTCTGTCTGACCTAGGCCATGATTCCTTCCTTTCCCTGTTCTGAACTTTTCATGTTCTTAAACATACCTGAGTCCATGCTGCAGCCTTTAGTGTTGTAATGCATGGATGTGCTGGAGGCATCAGCTCCTGCTGCCCGCCCTGTGTCTGTCAGAGGGGACCAACACCACATATGCAAGGCAAGCACCCTTTGCATCATGAGGGAATTATTTCAGTCCATGCTCCACT
Organism: Rattus rattus; assembly: GCF_011064425.1. Lineage (NCBI taxonomy): Eukaryota > Metazoa > Chordata > Mammalia > Rodentia > Muridae > Rattus > Rattus rattus. Next base: position 173,200,885 of record NC_046154.1, on the reverse strand, counting down.
TTCAAGAGTCTTTTTTAACTGCCTGATTCTCACCAAGAACCCATGGCCCTGTACATTTCATCTTCCCTGATTTTTCTCAACGATTACCTCTTGTATTCAGTCCCCACTAGAATGCCTGTTCCATGAAAAGTAAGGCTTTGTAGCACAGTGGGCATTTAGACATTTATGTAGATAACCAAATCTGTACAGGAAGAGAGGAAGCCAAACCTTGAAAATGAAATGGCCAGTTAGGCATGGTAGTCTGCAATCCTTGTACTCAGAAAGAGTGAGAGCAGGAGATCACCATGAGTTTAAGATCAATTCACACGTTATAATGGCTCCCAAACCAGGGCAGCCAAGGTAAAGAGAGACATTTAAACATTCATAATAACATATTTCAAAGAAAACCTGTAAAGTAGAGGTAAAATGTTGCTTTCTACAGGAACCAGACCTTGGATTCCGTGGACCACAGCTGTAAAGTTAATTTTGGTCTTTCCCCATGGCTCTAATTCAAATTTAAACCACAATCGCCAGGATATTCACGGCAGAAAGAAAGTGCCTGACCATGCCCTCTATGGAACAGAGCATGACCATGGTCTGAGACCAAAGGTGAAGGGTCACTTCCATGCATGTCCCCTAAGATAGCAGAGCAGAAGTGTCAAGGCACAGGTCACAGCTTTCAATAACGAGGTGGGTCTCTAGCTTCCGCAAGTTTCTGGAAAGCGAGATACTGCACAGCAGCTCAAATCTTGCGTCAGTATGTATGGTCCAGTACCCAGACGCAAACTTTTGCTGTATAGATAAAGACCGCCCCTCCTGTCTGTATCCAGAACCGAAGTTCTGTAATCTGCCTACTGTGTTGGAGCCTCTTAAACTAGTCTTATAAGACAAGCACACACTTAATCTGCTACAGATGATGTGATACTAAATGCTATAAAGCTAGAGATATTGTTTAGCTTTGTATGACATTATAAAAACCCACTAAAGCTAAATCCCCAGCTCTTTAGTTTTGAAACATATTTCAGGGGTTTATTTATTTTGATCTGAGTAGAGCATGAATATGAGGTCAGGGAACAATTTTTGGGAATCAGTTCTGGTTCTTTCACCATGCCAGTTCTGAGGACTGCAAACTCAGGTCATCAATGCTTGGTGGCAAGCACCTGTACTATGGAGCCATCTTCACAGCCTGTCTTTTATGTTTTCTGTTGAGACAGACTCAGGAGTTTCAGCACAGCCCAACACCCCACGGTCTTCTTGCCTCAGCTTCAACCATGCCCATTTAAAACTCCACAAGGTTCCATGAAAAAGAAGATTTGAGAGAAATGTCTTATTCACAGACTCAAACTATTTTACAAACATGGCAAAAAATTTTATAGTTAGTATTATCTTTATAGTCTGTTCCTAGGAACAAGAATCCTCCAAATACAGACCACCTAGATCCAAACTTATGTAAAGCCTTTATCTAATAAAAGACGAACCCCTCTATACCATATATGTCCATAGAAGGGTTTAAGCCAGTTCAGAAAATATTAAGAAAATTATAAAAAAACAAAAAAAAAGATAAATTATATACAGGAAATTATTTTGATAATGATACTTTATCAATGGAGCTTTTGAAATTACACCTGAATGTGGTCAGAGGTGAAACCCATCTCTAATAAATATCAAAAACAAACACAGATGAAAAGAAGCTAACTGTTTCCGGTCTTACAAGCATCATTGAAAGAGCTGTAGGGTGGCAGATTTAAATTGGTGTTACAAGGTAAGGGCCATCCTATGTTGAACTATAACCACAAAACTAACGCCTGAAAACAACGTATAAGGAGCGTCACTTTCTCCCTGGAGAAATTCTCATGGTTTGAAAACCAAAGCTTGCTCTATAGTTTGTTGTGCCCTGTGTTTTACTAGCTTGCATTCTTCTCCAGTTCCTTCAGAGATCCCTGCTAGTTTCCTCCTATACAGCTGAGGTAAAGCAGGACTGGGTTAAGGATCCGTCCTCGTCTACGGGCCTCTTATTGTTTGGACGCGCGGCCGCAGCAATCGGAAATCCTATTATAGTCAGGAAAAAAAAAGTCGTTTCATTCAAATAATATTAACTGATCAAAAGCTCTGGGCCTAGTCATCCTCACCCATGAAGAGATTCAATTCAAAACTTATTGTGAATTCTTTTCAACTATACAAAAAGGTATCGTAAAACTTGTTTCAAGAAAGTTTCAGGAATTAAATGTTACTGCATAGATAAGCTTGGACTTATTTTGTCATCGATGATCATGCTCCCATGCCGAGGCATAAACTATCGAAAGCCAGTGCTAGGTACTTAGGAAATTCTGTGGGGTCTAAGAGATTCCCAAAGAGACAAGCTGTTGACACTACTCTGAAGGCCTCCCATAACTTGAAGTTAAGACCTCATTGAAGACACCACATGCTTTGGACACTGCACTTGGCACCAAGCTGGAACCATCTCAAGCCTCCCCTAGAGACTAGCTCTCACACTGTCCAAAAAAGGCTACAAACTGCCAAGAGAGTAAAACGGCAATAGTCTTGTACCTAGAAGGAAAGCTACAATGCAACAATGACAGTTAGGCGAGAGAGCCTGAGCAAAAGAGGAGCAGCTTTATCTTGGGGGGGTAACTAACAGAAGCTGTCTAATCAGACCCCAAAGGCCTGCCTAGTATGAGGAAACACACACTGTGGTGTGGGAGCGGCTCAGGCTGGAGAGGACCCTAGAGAAGAAACCTATCACAGCCAATTTTCAAAACTGTGATGAAGCCAAGCTTTGCAGTTGCCACCCTGATTACATATGAACAATTATTATCCAAAAACGAGGGGTCTTTTACATAAAGGACTTGTGTTTAATTAAATAGCAGATCCATTCAAATTGGATCGTGTGTAAGACACACCTTTAATTTGGGGCCTCACCACCAAGCTACACCAGGACGTAAGGGGAGGAGGAGGAGGGAGGAGGAGGAGGAGGAGGAGGAGGAGAAGGAGGAGGAGGAGGAGGAGGAGAGAAAGCTTTGCTCACTGCCTGCCTGCTCTCCCTTGTTCTGAGGTCATTCTTCACGCATTAGTTCACTTCACATCTGGCTCTCATGGATTCTGTTTTGCTTTGTGTTCTTAGACTTCTTCCCAGCTTGTTGCTGGATAAGCTAGACCCTAACAGTTTGTAAGTCTTTCTAACAACCTTCTTTCTAATATGTATGTATATGGGAGAGGTCCCATTCATAAAGTCTATGTTACCGGTAGAGTACTCTGACATGCCAAATCAAATACACTTTTAACTTTTATCCTAAATATTAATCTTTTTATACCCACAGATATGTAGTAATTTACACCTCATCAAAGAAGTCATCCCCTAGGCAGTAGGGACTAGGACCCCAGGATCCACAACCACCAAAATAAAATGATCATGGTAGGTGTCCAAACCCCAACTGGTTCACTCCACACAATCCCTCACACCAAGGCTCCAGAAACACTGGGAAGAGGCAGAAAAGATTATAATACTAGAAACCAGGGAAGCCTTGAGACAGTTTTCCAGCTGTGACAGGGAATTTCTGCCCGGAATCACCCTTAGTGCCCAAACAAGCATCGTTGAAGCAAGGCACCAAAATGCACCTGACAACATGAATGGGGACCTCACAACGCACGCTTAGATACAGAATAGATGTCCGATGGCTGATGGAGGAATTATTTTCTTAGAAAAGAACTCTGAAGGTTATTCAATCCCAAGCACGGCCCTAAGCATATCTACGCAGCATGAGCAATAGAAGAGGCTCAGTAACTTCTGTGTTTAGGCGTGATTAACAGTGAATTGGGAGGTGTGTAAAGAGGAGCCGAAAAGGAGTTGAGAGGGAGATTATGCAAATGCAGTATTTATGCCTTGATATTCTCAAAATATTCAATTAAAATTTTTAAGAAGTTCATGTATCTAGCCACTCCACCCTGGATTTCAGAGCCCTCCTCTTGTTCAGGTTGTTTCTCAACCTGGAGCCTTCCACACCAGAGGGAGGCACCTGGCAATCACACAGATCTACGCTGCTGTTTTGACTGAATTGGAAGCCTTGACCTCCGAGCTTTTGTTTTCATTTGTAAAATAGGTGCAATTGTTACACAACCAGTAGTACTAGCAATACAATAATTACGGTTGCACAAACTTTCCAAGAATACATTTGGTACAGAGCGGGCTGAAGCAACGCTTGACTCTAGATCTTACTGCTCCTTCAGCCAAGCTCCTAAGAGCTCACTATTTGTACTTTAAAAAACCGGGTCACCTGGTCCTACACCCACCCAGTGCACCTGATAAGTGCAAGACATGTGCTGGCTATTGGCGATGGGCTATGAAGTGATCCCACTAGTCTCCCTGGTGGTATCCGAATGAACGAAAGGAGTGAGGTAACTTACCCATCTTCTATTGGTATTCCTCGAGTTCATTTATCCAAACTGTCCTCCAGAAACCAAGCAGCCCTCCAATACTGCCCCAGTGAGGAACCAACCCCTCAAGGCCCAGGCCCCAGTCTGTGTCTCAGGAACCCAGAACAACAGGGATAGACCTCCTGGTTTCCCAACCCCCTCAAGGTAACAGGGGGCCTAGTGATGTCCAGTGCCTGGACACACGCCCTCTGCTGGATAGTAGTTCACAGGTGCATGGTGCCCCATGGCTCTGCACCTCCAGGAGTCATGTCACACCATACCTCATGGACTCAGCAGAATGTTGATGAAGAAGCCAGTGTGGACCTTCAAGGTTCACAATCAGCCTCTCATTAAAGTCTCCCACAGGGCTCCCCCTTTATAGGACCCCACCATCTGTGGGCAGTGCAGCCTGGACACCCGTGGCTGCCTCAAACCAGGGCAGCAAGGCTAGTTCGTTAATTTCCAGCAGCCCTAAAGGAATTAGGATACTGAGCATATAATCAAAAAGCCGGCTTTATCTCAAGGGGTGAGGGTATCTCATAGCATTTTCATCTCTGTTCTTTCTAAGATTACTAGTGCCATGTTTAAGAGAATACCACCACCACACCCATCCCCTGCAGACAGGAGGGTGGGGATATAAGGTTTGTAGAGGTTTACTGTCTTCGAGGGTGGGGCCTAGACCCAAGTTAAACAATATTCCAGCCGAACCTCTCAAACCTCAAAGACCCAAAACAAAGGACTTTCCTTCTCCTAATAGTTTGATTACAAATCCTCAGGCAGAACCCCTGAGAGGAAACTCACTAGGCCTTTTCAAAGGGATAGCATTTCTCCGTAGATACCTCTTCAACATTTCCCCCAAAAAGACAAATTCAGTTCAAGAGTATCTTCTATTTCCAGGATCATCAAAAATAAAAAGGACGAAGCAAGGAAATAATGTCAAAACAAACCCCAAATTAAAAAAAAACTCTCATTTAAATTTAAAAGAACAAAGGTTTCCAACCCAAAGTCCATTCAGGTTTTTCATAGATAGGGCATTAAGTTCTGATGCAGATAAGGTTTTACGAGGAACTACACCCCATCTCCCTCATGTTTTCTGTGTTGAGACAGTTCATAGAGACCAGATGGTTCAGGAATCACAATGCTCCTGCCCCAACCTCTGGATGACTAGAATTACAGATGTGTCAGTGTGGTCAAACTGTTACAGCCAAGGACAGCTCAAACTTCTAATCTTGCTCTACCTCCCTGAGCACTGAACAACAGGCCTGTAGCACCATACCCATTAGGATGTTGGAGGATCAACCTAGGGTTTCCAGATGTTACAAGAAAGCCATAAGAGCACACACTCCTGGCTGGGTACCCCTGGAAACAAAGCCAAACCTCTTTCGTCTATTTTTATTGCCCCATTAATCATATTAATTAATGTAAAGGAAACGCCTATGTATCTGCATAGCAACCACAGCAAGCACCCAGCACCACTGGGGTAAGATGCTGCCAGGAATTTAGTCTGCAAGAGTCTAGCTGGAAAACCACACGAAACCCAGAACCAAGCTGACAGCAGCTATGTCCCATTCCCCGCAGCTTGCCCCAGTCAGCCCTGGCACCGTTAGAGGGAACGTAGCTTAACCTCTGAAGTCGCTAGGTTGTCTCCAGTGGAGGAATGCTGTAGAGCAAGCAAGGAATCACGCCCCCTGATGGCAAATGTGCCTGTTGTTACAGGTAAGGCAGCTGTGCACTTTTTTCTGCTGCAGAAGCGGTGAGCCCCTGCTCAGCAGAGCCAACGAAAGCATCACTGCCTTCCTGCAGAGCTAGTGGGCATCTGCACTGGCCCCCTTTGGCAGAATAACTTTTGTTTTCCAACTGAAGGCATTTCCTCATGACAGTGACATGATGTTGGCTGCTAAGGACTGAAGAGCTAGTCTTGTTCAGCCCAGCCAGATTTACAGTCCACGTATCCAATTACCGCTAGAGTACACTGTTTATCTGAGACATTTAACAAATACTACTAAACCCAGCACACCACCGTCCAGGAGGCTCTTTATCACAACCCCAGCAAGGCTTCCCATTGGTTTTCTATGTACTGGGTGTTTAAATAGGGGATGAAATTGAAGACCATGGCAGTTGTTGAAAATCAGGTAGGGAGCTCAAAACAAAATAGGAAGTCACACTTTAGAGAGAGCCAAAGAAAGACAGGATGGCGGCAGATGCTCCCAAAAACCCAGCACTTGGGGGTGGGATGACCCAAGGTAGGAGGATTATTGCAGGTTCAGGTGCCCCTGAGCAGAAAGGGAGCCACATTTAGAAGAATTTAAAGAGTCTGACCTCAATGTCAAGAACATGTCTGCAGCACTTATCATGATTCTCTGAGCCACCAAGGCCCAGCCACACCGCCTCACCCAACCTAGCTTTACTAATGCCCACCACCCACTCCAGGTCCCACCTCTACTTCCTGTTCCCTTGGCACAGACTCACCTTGTCCCCCATCTTTTGAGAACCTCCACCGGCCTGGAACTGCCTTTCCTCGGCTTTGAATTTGTGTTTGTTAAGTCTGACCTTCACCGCTGTAAAACCAGCGCCATATCGAATAAAGTCTGTCTATCATATCTATACTTAGAGGCTAGCAGATAATGCAAAATGATCCCAAAATTGGTAGAGGTGATTTCTATGAAATCAAATATATTGAATCATAGAAAGAATACACACATACACACATGATGGACACACACAATAACCAATATAATTAAATGTCACTGAATTGCTTTTACCCAATATATTTTGGTAGTTTTTGAGCTCAAATTTTAGAAGTCAAATCAACACCCTTTGTATTAGTATCCTCAGTCTCCCAGCTAGTATAGTAATGTCAAAGTCTCAACAAGTAACTTATTAGCTCATAATCACAGAAACCTATCATTCTTCAAAATCATCTCCTGATCAATACACTTACAACCACAATGCAACCACCCAGAACTAGAAGGATAACAGTAGCCACTGGAAATCAGCTTTTTTGCCTGCACCAAAAAGACATTGTAACATGGCATTTCAAACCCGTTGTTTAAGACATCAAAGCACACCTTTTAGAGTATATTTAAGACATAAAAACCATTTAGTAGAAGTATCTAAGTTCACCAAAGTCTCCTTCCTAGTGTGTGACAGTGAGCAGAGAGAGCCAGCTTGTTTCTGCACCCTGGGAGCCAAGATGGGCCTGACAGTGGCCCAGTGGAAGAGCACCAGCCTCTGATCATGAGGCCCTGCTTGAAGACCGCACTGAAAGGAGAGTAGGGTGGTATAGAGGTGGAAACATTAGGCACACTGCAGGTATTACTGGACATCAATCTGACACAGCACCAGTTCTGTAATAAAAACCAACTAAGGTTCTGTATGTGTGCCCAAATCACCTGTGAAAACACTCATTAAGTGTCAGTTCACGTTGGACCCAAAGACCAGTGGGGCCTCTAGATAATAAAGTTATTATTGGCATCATTTTCTCCCAACAGTCTTAAAATGTATCCAGTGCCAAACTTCCCAACTTTACAGCACTAACAAGCTCACTCACGAAAGCCTGACTAGTTGGGGAAGAATCAGCCGAAACACTTCAGTTTGAAATAGGACCTAAGTTCAACTCTCAGAGGCACTGCTAGAGAATAGAGTGCTCTGCCTGTAACGTTGGGCTGTCTATCTCCAGAACCAGAGGAGTGTGAATAATTACCAGCTGTCCCAAGAGGAGGCTCTGACTCTTAGGCCACTTTGTTTAATTCACTATCAGGAGCCCATGAATTCAAAATGGCGCGGACATGGACAGATAGGGGAGCTCTCAGTGAGAAAAAAAAAAATTTACAGAAAAGCAAAGCTACAAAACAGCTGCTTGATCAAAGACCTGTTATAATAGCAAAAAAACGAAAGAGCATCAAAGTAAAAGGAAAGCCCCCATGTCAATAATTAACTTCACTGGTCTTTGTTTATCCAGGCAGAGTCTGTTATATAACCAGGATGGCCTTTGCACCCGCGATTCAGTTTCAGCTTCCAAAGGGGAATCAGAATGTGTTTAAGAATTTTTGTTTTACATGAAAGTAGTTTTCAGGTGAAATGATCTTCCTGTTCTGTATGTATCGTTGTGGCAGCCGCTATGCATTCAATGTTACATAGAAAAACCCATGTTCTAACTGTGTTCTCAACCTCCTTAGTAACATTAACAAATCATGCACAGCAAAAATTACAAGTTCATTTTCTTTCATCTTTTAGAGGATGAAAAACAAGAGTTTCGTTTCTAGGTAAAATGAAAGAATCTGTAAGTAAATAAATATGTCAAGGACACACTACATCCCACAGATACGCTTATAAATAGCAATGGTTAGATCATGGAGCAGACATTTTAAATTTCAAACAAGAAAGCCTATAAAGAATCTAGATTTCAAATGTATTTGACATTTGCAGCATTTCAATAACAGGTTAAACATTTCTTCAGCTTAAAATAGACAAAAGGAAAAAAACTATTTTACAGACGTTGCAGGCTAAAAGTACTTGTATAATATAATTATATAAATATCAGTGAGGTATATAAAGAATGCTCATTAGAAGGCTATTTATTTCTAAAACTATTTGAAAACCTAGTCTTAGGAAGGTGAAGAAGTAGACACTGAGGAGAAGGAGAAGCCAAACCAAGGGAAGACAGAAGCAAGACTAATAAAAGCAGGAAGTAACCCAACAGAAGTCTTAATGTGAATGAAAACTGCTCAAAAAGAGAGGGCAGCCAGTTTAATAGGAGCTAGAGAGAAGACAAAGAGAATGATCATTTAAAAGTCCAATGTGACCTCATGTACAAGAGCTGGGTGTACTTGGAGAAGGACACTTAAGGTAAGAAACATCACTGGGGAAATGTGTCTATTTTTATATTACCGAAAAATGGGCCATCCTATGTGGTGTTGAAAAATTTTCTATTGGTGGATATTTTGACTAGAGGCACGTCTGTTCTTGACAAACCTTTCATAAAGTTCAAGGAAGATATTACATCAAAACTCTGCTATTAAAAACATGCTCCAACTGTGGTAAAGGTAGCCATTGAGCAAGAATTCATTTCCAGACAAAAAGCAATTGTCCAGGTGTTAACAGCCAAGGAGGAGAGAGTTACATAGTTGAGCTCAAGTTGAGATAAGCCAGCCCTTCAGAAATTCTGCTGATCACGTCGCCGTGACAGTCTCTAAGCTTGTAAGGCTAAGAACAGGGGACGTCTTGAACTGTCTCTGCAAATTGCTATGCTTTATATTCTGTGTACCAGGTGTGTGTGTGTGTGTGGGCAATATCAATTGGTTTTGATCTCTGATGGGGTTGAAGACGCAGTTATGGTCTCAAGCGGACAATGCTGTTTAGTATGAAGATGATGGATTAAGATGATTCTCAGATAAAGAACAAGCGAAATCAAATAATTCAGATAGGATTATAGACTTTAAGTTAGAGGATGAGTATGAACCCAATTGACAAAATTGATGTGACCAGGCATTATTAGTATATCATCTCTTCACAGTTTACATAACTGTGACAATATGTTCATTACCAGAAAAGAACTTTTTAATGGACCAAAAGGTGAGATGTTGTGGACTGTTCCCTCATTGCTACTTGTATTAATTTTGTTCTCAAATTACATGGGAACCCACATCAGGGTGTAAGACACTTAGGGTCCCTTGTCCCACAGTGATTTAGTAAATAAAGTTGCTAAAATAATGCTGCAGGGAGAGGAGGCAGAGCTTATTTCCTGCAGACAGTAAAGCCAGAGAGAAAGCAGTCAATTGCCATATTAGTAATACTGAGGAGCAGCAGAAGAGAAGGCTACCAGCCATGTGGAGAGGCTGAGAAGGAGGGCCTGGCCTCACCCCAAATTGTTGGGTCTGTGGGGTAGCCAAGATAGAATATAGATTTTGTGGGCAGTAACTCCAGGAGGCTCAGGGAGGCGTTAGCAATGTAGATGAATGTCACAGAGCATTACACTAACAGAAGGCATCTTAAACAAGGCCAAAAGGACCCAGACCATTGGGGCAGCTTAGTGAGGAAGCTCATGTCACTGCCAGAGGTAGAGTGGATTAATCAACCACAGCAACACCTCTAAGCCAATTGTCTACAGTTTCAGCCATTTGAGAGTCTACAAGGGTAGTTTTTGCCAACTGAGAATCAGGTTCAGAAAGTAAAACCAATTAATAACTGATAATCATTGATCTATGCAATGTCCATGAGGACCCTGTCTTGATTGTTGATTAATTTAGGACGGTACAGCCCAGCTGCAAAAGTACCATCCCTGCCCAGGTGGAAAAAATACATTAAACAATGAGCAGTAAACGGTTCTCCACGGGTCCTGCCTGAGCTCCGGTTTTGCCTCAACACAGAGTTAAATGAAGCGGCAGACAAAGAAACCTGCCGTGTTGGTCCTGTGTTTTATCACAGTTATGACTAGAATATTTCATCAGATTGCGGCTCAGCCTCAGGCTCAAATGGACTCTGGAGGTTGAGGTGAGGCACCTTGAGTCAAGATGAGACAAAGGACCTGTTTCAAAAGAGAAAGAGGACAAAAAAAGATGGTGGAATATGGTGGTAGGAGCGAGAGAAGGAGAGACTGCAGGGCTAGAGGGGAGAGACACAGAATGATAGATATTCAGCTCAAGTGCGGACTTGAGCATTATAGTAGCACAGTGTGTGGAGACACCAAAGATAATCAAAACAAAGTAGCACCAAGAGAATTTTTGACTGCTACTACACCCAAATCTTGAAAACTGTAAGTGACAAAAAGCAATAGGAAGTGAAAATGAGTATGTGGTCGGACACAGAAGGTGCCTTAACAGTCTCAAAGAAAAAAAAAAAAAAAAGTACAAAATGGTCATTCCCATGTGTTTCTGTTTCAAGAATTGGTGGAGGTGAAAAGTTCAAAAAGATGTCATCGCGAGTGTCGAGGAAACAGTGGGGAAAGGAAAGAGAAGAAGAAGAGGAAGGGAAGAGTGAAGCAGCAGCAGGCCATGGTCATCATAAAGAAAGTGCCAAAAGCAAGACATTATTTTAGAATCCATTCAGGAAATATCTGGGTGTAAATGGAGTGAGATGTATTCTGAAAACATCTATTTATATATATACATAATTTATATTATTGTTACACATGTACATATATATATGATATCAATTTAGTATGTTTTTACAAATTTAAAATATTAGAAAGGTTGGAATCATCAAGACATGTGAGGGCATTTTAGGTGTAGAAAAGTGCAGGACCAGGGGATAATCTAGAATTGAGAAAACACAACAGACATTCATAACATGCAAGTTTTAAATACATCAACAAACCTAAAAAACAAACAAACAAAAAAAGGCATTGTTTTTTTTAATAAGTCAAATTAAAGAGTAGTCTTTCTGAACTGGTAACTTGATACCTACACTTCTCCTGAGCTCATGATCTCTCTTGGCAATGTATGAATTTTCTCTTTGCTCTTCATCCCATCTTCTATCCTGAAGTTAGATGCATTAGAAAGCGTTGTAAGTCACAAAGTATGGGATCAGCTATGAGCTCATAGACGTGACTTAAACCCTTATTAACACACACCATACCAGGCACGGGTCACTCTGCTTTCTGCCCCACATTGGGGTGTCAGGAGCCTCACTGATCGCCGCCAGAGGAGGTGAAATGTAAAGTGCTAGGCCAGCCTTCCTCAGTGCTGAGGTTACTGCGATACCAGGTGAAACCTGAGTGTTTCTTCTGGTGGTGCCAGGGCCTCCATTCCAGCCTGTAAAACGTGGACACCCCGGGCTGAGGATTGGAGTCTGTGCAGCCCAGGATGGGTAGAATCTGTTTGGGCTGCCGGGCGTGAGTGCCAAATGTACAGAGAGAGGTTGCAGGGCTTCTAGGAGAATGAAAGGGTTTCTTGATGACGAAGGCCCTAGAGGCAATCTGATGAAGGAAAGTTAGTCCATTGTCCAAACTGTTTTATCTATGGTGATTGAGGATGCGACGCTCTTACTCAGGATGAACTGAGATTAAATACTTATTACAGGAAGGGATGCCCAGGAAGAGACACTCATTGGCTAAATACTCAGTGGCCTATCTAGATACCCCTCATTAGCATGGAGAGCTAGGTTTTTATGTCTATGACTGCTTGCCATGATCCTCCTTAGTGGGGTGTCATGGACCAACTAGTTTGAACTCCTGCCATTCTCAACTATGAGAGACCATCAGGGTTCTAAATCTATAACCCATTACTCTGTTGGTGGCATGGTCCATCCCACACAATACCTCAACAGCAAACATGGGGAGTTTGTAAGATGATGATGAAGCAGCTGAGAAAATGAGGACTGGGACTGGGGGAACACACGCTTTAATCTTAGCACTCTAGACATAGCTAGATCTTCTATGAGATTGCCCAAGGCCACATGGTGAGTTCCAGAACAGCCAGGGCTATGTAGTGATCCATGTTAATCAACCAACCAACCAACCAATCAAATGAACAGCATCAAGGGTTCAAATGGAAATATTAGTATATCACAAAAAGAAAACACTTTATGAGTATCAAAAAGTCCAGTGAGGTTGTGTATATACAACTAGTTCCAATACTCAGGAGACTCGAGGCAGGGAAGATGGTGGGTTCTAGGGCTAACTTTTGACTCACCGGGTAAAAGTCCAACAAAAATAAATAAGCAAGTGGGGCAAATAAAAATGAATGCACTTTAGCTGCATGAAGATGTGCTATGAAGAACTACTAATGTGGGTGCAGTGCCAGATCTCTCGAATTCTAAAAAGCACAGTGTAATCTTAGAACTCTTTTCATGACATTAAATTCGACATCATCTCATGGACAATGCGTTTGATTATTTCTCAGTGTGAATATTAAAAAAAAAACTGTGTCACATCTGGGAAAGAATGACATTTAGACAGCTCTGACATATTTAGGGTGAGCTCAGTTGGTTGCAGGGGATTTGATTGTGACTTTCCCTTCCTAGTGTCTGGAAGATTTGAAATGCAATCCCTAGTGAAGAGGGAAAAACCAGTAAAGAAGGAGCAAGCAATTAAGATATTTACTTAAGGTGGAAATTTAACTAGAACCAGGCCGGGGAATGTAAACTTTCAGTACATGTTTGTTCAGCACACAGGCCCTTAAGCCCACAGCGATTGGAGCACATGTGCACACACACACACACACACACACACACACACACACACACACACACACACACACACACTAAAAGCTGCTGTAGAAACCATCAGACCCCATTTTGTAAGGATTTTTTTTTCTATTTTGTTTGCATTCTTTCTAGCACTGGCAGGAGCAGACAGTGGTCTGTGCTCTTTCCAGAGCTATTGGGCAAGGAGATGCATAAAAGTCACCATGGCAATCCCTAGTCATTATTAACAGAACGCCATGGAGGCGGGGTGGGGGTGTGTTGTGCTAATGGCTCTCAGAAGTAGCCTTTCTACCAGGAAATGGCGTGCCATCCAGCAGATCCACTTAGTACATCAGTTAAAAGTATTTTCTTAGTTTTCGTCTTATTTTTTTAATTTTTATGGTCACTAGTCAGCCCAAGCCCTTCTTAGCTCTTGAATTGGTTTTCACGGTTCCAGAATTTCCATGTCAAACAAAGATATAAAATAAATGGGTGGTTCTGAAAGTGAGTCGGCCTCTCAGGGAAAACATTAAAAACCTGTGATTGCCTGTGTTCTGTGCACATAGCCTCAATGCATAAGCACAGGTGATGTCCAAGGGTAGCTGGGTAAGAGAATTTTTAAAGTTTCAGTTAGGTTGCTTTTTGTTTCATTTTTGAGGCAGGGTCTTGCTGTAGCCGGAACTGGCCTTATCCATTGCAGCCTCCTGAGTTTGGGGATCTAGGTGCACCATGCCTCACCCCCTGCAATCCCTACAGCAGGTTTTACATTCAATTCTGCTGTTTGCTGCAGGGCTGAGGACTGATTTAAGATGCTTCACAGGCCAGAAGAGCTCTGCTGGGAGCTTACCTACTGTGCATCCCCAGAATCCAGACACGTATTAACCCTTTTACTTACTCACTTGTTCTAATGTGTATGTGAGCATGTCTGCACAGAGAACACCTAGGGGGAGCCACTGAGGCCAGGAGAATGGCATTGATGCCCCTGGGAGCTGAGTCAGAGACGGCTGTGAGCTGCCAGCGCAGGTGCTGGGAATTGACTGTTATCCTCGACGGGAACAGTAAGCGCCTTAACCAATTTCCAGCCACCTCTCTGGCCTTCTGGGGATTTTTTTTTTTTCCTTGTTTTAATTTTTGTAGTCATGTCGGTGTTCACGTAGTTAGAAAATATGGGGGGACTTTATTTTAGGTTCATTTTAAGATGGCTTTTGAGACCATTAGACCATAAAATAGCTGTGGTCATAGGGATGAATAAGTTCAAACGCAGCAGATATGCTGCCGCCAAGAGCAGAAGACTACCTGACAATAGGGATTTAAAGTTCATTATCTTCAGAGTTGGGGCAGAGGTTATGCTCGGTGCTGGCTTAGCATGCCTGAGGCTACAGCTAAAAAGGGAGGGAACTGAAAAGAAAGGTCAGATTTGTGTTATTAACCTGAAGGGTTTTGTATCATTCTATCACAGGGCTGGGAGATGTGCACTAGTAAGGTGCTTTTCAGTGAGTAATTTTTGTTATCCTGTTTTAAGCTCTAGAAGGACCACTCAACTAGCTCTGTCCAGATTCCCTTGGATCCACAGATAAAAAACAGTGTGCATGCACGTGCAACACACACACACACACACACACACACACACACACACACACACACACACACACACACCAGTTAATCTTAAAATGCCTGGGTACTCTTAAACCTTCCCTACACCCCAGGATATCGACAGAGGGCCATTGGCCACCCAACTGAAAACTCCCATGGCTGGTTGCTACCTTCTCTTCCCCAGTCCTCCCGAAGTGGTCTGCATCAACTCTCCAGCGCAACTCTAAGTGTCCTCCCCATCCCAGTCATTGGTCACTGGTATCTTTATTGATTGATCAAGAACCAATTGGGGAACAGATCTTACTATCAGAACCCCCCCACAGTGCTTAAGTGAATTTATGCAGGCATGAGGATAATTTGGGGTGGGGAGAGGCCAGGTGGTACTGTGCGCCCACCACCCAAGCACACACGAGAGACAAGTATATCCCCAAGTTTGTTGGTGAACCTGTCTGGCTGTAACATTGAGCACCAGCAGGTTACGTGAATGATCATTCCCTAAATTAGATGAAAGAGCAACTGGGAAAGACACAGATATCTTGGGTCTCCATAAACAAATACACATATATACACACAAACACACAGAAATAGACACACACGCACACACACACACACACACACACATACACATACACACACACACACACACATACACACAGACACACACACACACACACACATACACACACACACACACACACACACACACACACATACACACACACACACACACACACACACACACACACACACATGGATGAAATTTAAAAATACTGTACTAAATACTGCATTGTTTTCTAACTTCTGGCAGTAACTTTGACTTAGCTTCCCAACAGGTACTGCTAAACACATACCCAATATAATTAATTACTTTCCTACCAAGATTTGATGAAACAAAACATTCCATAATATTAATTTTCTTTCTCATTTTCCGGAAGTAAGCACTATTTTTTTTTAATAGATCATGCAGCTAAGGCTGACTCACTATTGTACACAGCGGAATCTGGCCTTTCATTCCTTGTCCTCCCACCTTTAAGCTTCAGTGTTACAAGTAGGGCGGGAGTGACAGCGACTAACTAATCTCAAAGTTTCCTTGTGTTTGTTCCTCCATGTTTTATTACAACAGAGTTTGCATGCAATACCAAGAGACCTTAACCCCTTCACGGACAGAATTGCAGCCACAAGAATATTCAGAGAAAGCTACAACTGGATTGAGTCATGAAAAGTCTTTAAAATGGCAATGTGATGGCTGATTTTGGCTGTCAAACACTTGAGAAGAGAACCTAATTGAGAAACTGCCCAAGCCTGTGATAATTAATGTCTATGGAGCACTTCCTTGATTGCTAATGCATGTAGGAGCTCTGAGGCATGGTGCTGTCCTTGGACAGGAACTGGCTGTAGGAGGGTGATGGCTGACCGTGAGCATGGAAGTGAGCTGCAAGGCATCGCCTGTGGCCCTGCTTCAGTTCCTGTCTCCCGTGGGTTCCCTACCTTGAATGTCAGGAGTTTGGCTTCAGGATGGACTGTATCCTGTGGGCCAACTAAACCTGCCTTTCCCGGTGCTTTTAAGCATGCTGCTTACCACAGCAACAGAAACCAAACCAAGATGAGAGATGACTTATCCACGTACACACAAACGCAGTCTAATCCATAGGCCTTGTGTGGTTTTGGCCTTCTTTTCCTCAGCTCTCAAATTCTACTGCTAAAAGGACAACTACATGAGTCTGATTTCCGTGTCCCATTAATATTCACTTTTTAAAAGTAGGTTCTGAATGATTAAGACTAATGTGTTCCTGCTGGGGTTGGTCTGGTGCTGCTATGACTCAAATGCTAAATACTGTATCCCAATACCTGGCTGTCTAATAGGAGTGAATTCTCCCTCACACCAGCTTCTGTGGTGCAAACCTTGCCCCCAGGGTTAACTGGTCACTAAAGGGCTAATGCCTGTCATTGGGCAGTAGATAGAGGGGGGTGGCAGGAAGAGAGGAATAGGGGAGGAAAGCTGAGACGTGGAGAGGAGGAGGCAGCCAGGAGAGAAGATGGACCGTGAGCACGTGGCCAGGGGAAACAGCAAGGAACAAGGGACAGGTGGCTGGGATGTAAGTCAGAATAGCTCTGAAATCTGCAGTCTTGGCTTACGGCTTGTAGACGAAATCCCTGGATTGTGTGTCTTATATGCACTCCAGCTAGAATTTGTAATTCCATGTACAGGTTACACAAGTTTTGTTCACTTGGCTCCAACCACTTACCTTCTGGCTATACTTTTTGAACAGAAGTGATTGTGCAGACTAGACATCAGTCACGAACTAGTGACTGGGACTGCACACGCGGTTACATTAACTTACACCCTGGGATAACGGATAGTCTAATAACGCCACGCGATCTCCGCACGATCTGTACAACTATAAAGTTAATGATGCTGAAGTTGGTATATATTTTTAAATGAGAAACTCACTAGAAGGCTAGGGGATATCATTCGGTGATGCCTAGACAGTTTGAGGCCCTGCATTTGGTCCCTAGTACTGCTTTTCCAGGTTTCAACCCCCACCCCACATACACAAACCCGAAAGTCAAGAAGCTGTGGGCTGGAGAGATGGCTCAGTGGTAAAATGCACTTGCTGGGTAGGTATAGTGGCAAACATTTCTAATCCTGGCAGGTAGGTAGGGAGCAGAGTTAGACAGATCTCTGTGTTTGAGGCTAGCCTGGTCTTCATGGCCAACATAGTTACATAGAAAGACCCAATCTGAAGAAGAGAGGGGGAAAAAATAAAAGACACACTTGCTATTCTTTAGAGAATTGGGGAGCCGTCCCCCCAGGGCAGCCCATGACCATCGGCAACACCAGCTCCAGGATTTCCAGTGTCCTCGCTGCCTTCACAGACGGCACACACAGAAAATACGCATTTCTCTTACGGTGTATACTTTGGCCTTTGCCTTTTGTCTCCTTTCTTCCTCTTCCTACTGTCCTGGCACTGGAGCCCTACTCTCTGCACAGAGCCTTGCTCGACCAGAGTCTGAATCACACAGAGCCGTGTAGAGTAGGACCCTCCATAACTAGAATCCCTGGGCAGACAGCATGCTTCTACTACAGCGAGTGACAAAATGCAGACTAGGAAACTTAACTATACATCATCATTCTAAAAACGGACTAGGATCCGGAATATCCACGCACACACCCTTCTGACAAC
Organism: Rattus rattus; assembly: GCF_011064425.1. Classification (NCBI taxonomy): domain Eukaryota; kingdom Metazoa; phylum Chordata; class Mammalia; order Rodentia; family Muridae; genus Rattus; species Rattus rattus. The sequence continues at coordinate 173,182,595 of NC_046154.1, read as the reverse complement.
TACAGAGCTCATCACTTGAAGAACACTTGTTGCTCTTGTAGAAGACACAGGTTCTGTTTCCCTCATCTACATAGTGACTCACAACCACCCATAACTCCATTGCCAAGAGATATGATGACCTCTTATGACCTCCGCAGGCACCAGACATGCACGTGGTATGCAGAAATATATATATGTGCAAAACACTTGTACATGTAAAATAAAAATAAATATTTTTTAAAAAGCAACCCTGATAATGCAAACACCTCGATTAAAAATGAGAGCTGATATGAGCAGACATTTCACCAGTGCAGAGTCAACATGAAAAGAGTCAAAGGTCTAGGAAATGTTTTGACATGGTTATGTTAAAACTACAATGAGATACAACCTCACACCCATAAAATCGCTACAATGAAAAACATCAATCAAGTCAGGCATAGAGACAAAAACCTGTACGGTAGGAGGATCAGGAAATGGAACCGGCCAGGCTACACAATGGGATCCTGTCTCCAAGGGACCAAAATACAAAGAATCAAGTCCTGTCAGAACTCAGGAAGCTAAGGCAGGAGGATTGTAAACTCTAAGCCATCCTGGACTACCTAGTGAGACACTCACTGTCTTGAAATACAAACCTAAGTGGAGATACTGGGATTGGTATACACTGCAAGTAGGCATGGTAGCCCTAAAATGTTTAGATTGGGGGTTCTATAGTCTCCTAATATCATAGTGTATCATAGTGTGTGTGTGTGTGTGCGTATATATATATATATATATATATATATATATATATGGCTTATGTTTTAAGTTAAATCCCCCCCCCCGTGTGTGTGTGTGTGTGTGTGTGTGTAGGTCAGAGCTTGCAGGAGCTGGTTCTCTTCTTCTACCTGTGGGTCCCATGGATTAACTTCAGGTCATGAAGTGTGGCAGCATGGTGGCAAGCACCTTGACCCACTGAGCCGTCTCACCAGCCCACATCTCTTGTCCCTATTATCCGAGCTTGAGGAAGGAGTCAGGAGTATCTTTATGTCATCCTTCTAAAATAGGAAGGCACTGTATGACCCTGCCGGCACTTGACGGCAAAGCTAGTATGAGAAATAGCTCCACTGCAGCCAGCCCCCTGCTCTGAAGCTGGGCTTGACATTACTGATCACGAGAAGCAGAAGTACATTACAGTTCGTATTCCCAGGCAACTACTTCAAGGCTTTAAAATCATACATCTGGGATGGAGTGTGAGTGCTTGTAGAAGGGATTAAAAACTGCCCAGGAGAGGGAGGGAAACTACAAGCGAGGTACAATGAGACACGTGTGTGTGTGTGTGTGTGTGTGTGTGTGTGTGTGTGTGTGTGTGTATGTGTGTGTGTGTGTATGTGTGTGTATGTGTATGTGTATGTGTATGTGTATGTGTATGTGTGTGTATGTGTGTGTGTGTATGTGTGTGTATGTGTGTGTGTGTGTGTGTATGTGTGTGTGTGTGTGTGTGTGTATGTGTGTATGTGTGTGTGTGTGTGTGTGTGTGTATGTGTGTGTATTTGTGTGTGTATTTGTGTGTATGTGTGTGTATGTGTGTGTATGTGTGTATGTGTGTGTATGTGTGTGTATGTATGTGTATGTGTGTATGTGTGTGTATTTGTGTGTATTTGTGTGTATGTGTGTGTATGTATGTGTATGTATGTGTATGTGTGTGTATGTGTGTGTGTATGTGTGTGATTATTTTGCATAACTAGGAAAAGATGAAATAGAAATAACCCCGATATTCACAAAGTGACAAAGGAACTAAAAGCACATAACATCACACCTTGAACGTGCTGAGCATCTCAGGGAACCACACTAAAGCGGACTGTGGGATCAGGAAGGCTTCACCGAGGAAATGCATTTGGTGACCTTCAGACACTGTTAGCATTTGTTCCATATTTGCTCCCCGGTGCAGGGCTCCAGCAACAATTCCTTGAGGCAGGATGCTCTGATGGGCTGACCACAGGAGCACAGAGCCAAGCACAGCCACCTCAGGCTTGTTAAGGCTCTGTCCCTGGCTCCCAGCATAGAGAGGGCTCTTTATGAGATCAGCATCTCACTGAAGAAAGGTCACCCAAAATAAGTGCAATTGTTTTATATTTCCTCCCTAAAATTTCCCTTAACCAGCAAAGGCTCACTCTGAAAACAAGACGAGATCTCTACCTACTGAGCTAAATCTAACCCTCTCCCTTTTTCTGAGCACCGACATCCAAGAGAGACTTGGACACGAGTCCCAGCGACAGCGAAGTTCACAGTGTGTCTTCTATGATCTGGACGCCCTTCTTTATGTTCTATAGCTCCGTGTGGCTCCCGTACACATGTAGTAAGTGGGCCTGCTTTTCCCCTAGTGGGTGTGCCCATTCAGTTGATTTCGGCTAACTCAACAGGGACCTGTGAGGGAAGCGGGACTTCCTTAAACTTATGCACCTGCCCATGTGTTTGCGCCAGAAATCTGAATTCCTCTTTCTTGTCCTCGGTGCCACCGTCTGAGTCAAGAAGCCTGTTCATTTATCCTTCTCAACCGTTCCTCACACTTAAGTGCCCCTTTCCTTGATGTGTGGGACTTCTGTCACTTGACAAAATACCCAAGATAAGCGGGGAAGAGGTCTCCTTGGGCTCGTGGTTTCAGGGGTTTGTAATTCCAAGTAAGCTCTGCGCCTCTCTGTCTCATTCTATATACCCTCCCTCTGTTTTGTCTCCCTGCTGCTCAAGACCATTGTTCCTTCCACGGATTCCAGATCATTCTTTAAGACAAGTCACCCTCAAAGGAAAAGGTTACTCTCTTGTTCACGGACTATTTATAAGACACTCAGCAGACTGTTACTATCTGTGAAATCTCCCGATTTAGTCTATCTACTTTTGTATCCTTCTAAATATAAGCATAGTACCAAATCCACTGTTCATGAACTAGCAAATTCATGAACAAACGGATATGTAGAGGTGGCTGCTACGTTCTCAGATCCTAAGCCTGGAACACATTGTTTGATGTGCTCTATGGAACATAAAAACACTCAAAACCTGTGGCACATATATAATACAGTATAGTAGATTGAACTTAAATAAGAGAATCTAATCTGGGAGTCCACACGGTCATCTATTCTGTCTTTTTCTATGATTTATTTTATCTTGATTTTTTAGATTATTTTTGTGCATATGAATATTTTGCCAATATGTATGTGTTTGTAGCGTGTGTGTGTCTACTGCCTTTAGAGGTACGAGAGGCAACTGGGGTTACAGAGTGTTGTAAGCCACCAAGTAAGAGCTAGAAACTGAATCTGGTCCTCTGGGAGAACCGAAGTTGCCCTTCACCCCCGAGCCATCTCTGCAGCCTCTTTTCTAACTTTTTGAGCCAGGGTCTCACTGTATAGCCACCGTTGACCTGGAACTCACTATATAAGTCAAAATGACGTCTAGCTCACAGATTACTGCTCGCTTCCGCCTTTCGAGTGCTGGGATTAAGGGCATTGGCCACTATACTCCACATAAGGTCGATTTTAACGTTGTGTGTGTTTGTGTGTGGCTGTGTGCACATGAGCACAGATGCTTACAGAGGCCAACACTTCAGTTTTGAGCAGCCTGATATGAGTTCTGGGTACCTGCTAGGAACCAAACTCTAGTCTTCTACAAGAGAAGCAGTACTGGGTCCTAACTACCTCGCCGTTTCTGCAAAGACAAGGAAGATTGAAAGCTCTGTATTCGCCCCATCTTGTAAGAGCAGCCAATGATTCTAACCCAGTACAGCAATGGCGGGAACACACCCTGTAAGACCTCGAGTTTGCTGCTTCAAACTTCTCAGCTATTGAAACTGTATCGCGTTTCAAAGCAGAGCACCTGTTAAAGGACATCCTCCCAAAGTCCGCCCTGTGAAACGACAGCCGCAGACAAATCACACTGTCAAGAAGTCACACAAATTCCAAAGCAGAACCTTTGACCAGAAATCCAGTGACATATCCTGTCTGATCTTGTGATAACAGACCATTTTTGCACATTCTTAGCTGTGTTCTCTTCATTTCATATTTGCTCAGTACCAGCGGTGTCCAGTGACATTTTCCTAGTGTGTCCAATACCACTGTAAGAGGCCTCCTCTATCACACTCAAGAGTTCTACATACAGGAGATTAATGTTAACAGCAAGACTTGCCCATTGCACAGCTCTTTAACGCCTTTATGTCAAGGATGAGATGATATCATGGTGACACCTAAAGGACAATGTCCTTTTCAGTCTCTACCCTTCTCATCACAAGGGAATAAGCATGAGCTGTTTTCAAAAGATGTAAAAAGGAAGAGAGAAACTAGTGTCTATCTAGAGAAGTTGCAGAATGCTTAATCACAAAGAGACAAAATGAATACACTTCCTTTTTTATTAATTAACTTCCTCTTAGGTTAAGTCTCACTAGTTGCCTTGGCTGGCTTGGAACTTACTGTGTAGAGTAAAAAGACCTCGGATTTGCAGGAAAGCTCCTGTCCCTGCCTTCCAAATGCTACTCATGACCATGGGGATGGCCAGGCCTGACATATTCTTTAAAACAAACATGTATTAAAAACTGAAAGAACAAGAAACTAAAGTCTAAAGAATTTCCAGAGAGCTAGAAGGATGGCTCAGATGGCAAAGTGCTGCCCCACAAGTATGAGGACCTGAGTTCAGATCCCAGGACAGTATAAAAGATTGACAAAACAGCAAACACTGACCTTGTTGCTGTGCTAAGCTCCAGAATGAGGAAGAGCTCCTACCGGACAAAACAAGGCAGAGAGCAACAGAGGAAGCCCTCTGACACTGACCCATGGCCTCTGTATGAGCATCTATGTACAGACACCTGCTTAATAACACACACACACACACACACACACACACACACACACACACACACACACACACACACACACACACACATCTCCAAAGGGGATTAGCAAAGATTCTCATTTACTGTTACTTATTGCAGTTCTACAAACATGTTCTATGGACATCATTTGGCTTCTGTGAACAATGTACCAATTTGTTAACAGAAAAACATTGTAATTAAAAATTCCTAATTGGGGGTTTTCAAGCAGGATTCATAGACATTCTAAAAGCCCTGTGCTTCCTAGGAATCAAAGACAGTACAAATGGTAGATCACCCCATGGGAAGCTTCTGCTACTGCGTGGAGATTGTTGGGTGCTGATGCTGCTTTTCAGGCAGGTTCTCACTTGATAGGCCTGGCTGGCCTAGAACTCACTAGGCAGACCATACCGGTCTCTAACTCGTAGAGTTCTACCTGCCCCTGCCTCTGGCTCTCTGCTTCTCTCTGCTTCTCTCTGCCTCTCTCTGCCTCCCTCTGTCTCCCTCTGCCCCTCTGCCCCTGCCTCTGCCACTGCCTCCTGCCTCCTGCCTCTGCCACTGCCACTGCCTCTGCCTCCTGAGTGCTAGGGTTAAAGGCAGACACCACCGCCACACTTTACTGTTTAAAGAATTCAGTGGTTCTTAGTAGATTCAGGACGGTCCAGCCATCATCACAATCTAAATTCACAATACTTCCCTATCTTCCGAAACACTGTGTGCTCGTTCCTAGTCACTCTCCATTCCTTCCTACGGCCAAATACCATTCCACTGTGCGGATTAATCACACTTAGCCTTTTCCGTTTTCAGGTGATGATATTTAGTCTCTCGTTTCGGTCACTATTAAAATAGTGCAGTGCTAGAACGTAGCTGCTGCTCAGGCCACAATACGCACAGCGTCCATTCCCCTTCCAGACACTGACACACACCCTCCTGGGACTCTCTAGCTAACAGGCTTTCAGGTGCCACCACATCTCACCTGGGGGCGGGCGGGGCAGTTTAAACCAAAGGATATTGGAGACCACACATCCTGTTCCCCATCCCCTTCCTGACCTCCTGACTGCAGGCTTGTGCTGTGAAGCATCCCTACTCTCAGAAAGATCACTTTTGCCAGGCGCACCCTACTTTCCTCTATTCAGATTCCCCACCAAGCCACTGGTCTCTGATGCTGGGGTATAAACGCTCCCCAGAGCCTCATCGTCCTGTTCTCTGTCTGTATCAATAATTCTTCTACTCCACTTCTTAACCCCAACAATCTACCCGAGTGTCCCCTCAAACCCCCGCCTAAGATTTTTCAATTCTGATAGCAATAATATGAACATTTTATGTAGATACATATTTTTGCTTCTCTTGGATAAAAAGGTAGTAAATGTAGAATTTCTGGGGCAAATGATGACTAGAGTTAAGCTTTTGAAGAACTGCAACTATTTCCCAAAGCACTGCTTCTCCTTTTAAACCCTCCATGCTCTCACCAATATGGGCTATTGTCCATTCCTCTGTAGTTGTTTTTAAGTTAGTTGTCCTGGCTGACCTAGAACTCACTGTGCAGAACAGGCTGGCTTCATGCTCACGACAATCTTCCTGCCTTTGCCTACCAAGTGCTGGGATTATAGGCATGTGCTGGCAAACGTGATTGAAGCTGGCTATTTGTTCAAGGTCATCCAGCATGGCAGTGCTAAGTCTGAAACACAACAGGGCCCTGAATATAAGCAAACCACTTCCTTACTCTGCAAAGACCAGGCATACTTAAAATAGTATGTATTCACCGGCAAAGGCCTAGAGGGCTCGCTGTGAAATGTTTAAGATTTCCCTTACTGCATATGACCAGTAATAGCTAAAAAGCTCCGTGTACTCCCTGTCAGACATTGTTCTCAGAAATGTCAGCATTTGTTCATTTGTTCAAAACAATCCTTGAAATAAGGGCCCCTCGGCCCCTCGCTCTACTTCTTTTGTTTGCCAGGGAGGGAAACTAGGGCTTAGCGGAAGTGAGTTGTTCAAGATCACAGAGCTAGTGAGGGGTGGGGACCCAAACAATGTCACTCCAACTCTGTGTTCCCTTAACCACTATGAAAGCAAATTACTTAGAAACCTCCACTAGGCTTTGTAGGCAGTTAGCAGCTGTCTAGAAAGGAGGCATTGATAGAGGCTGCTGCTGCTGCTGTTCTACATGAAGAGACACAACGTGTAAGTTCCTCAGAGTAACTGAGACTTCTCAGAGTATTAGGAAGGAAGGAAGGAAGGGAGGAGGGAGGGAGGGAGGGAGGGAGGGAGGGAGGGAGGGGGGAGGGGAGGGGGAGGGAGGAGGAGGGGAGGGGAGGGGAGGAAGGAAGAAAGAAATGAAGAACGAAAATGTTACTTGTCCACAATTAGCTGGGAAATAGTCCCATTTAAAAAAACACACACAAAAAAACAAAAATAGCGTGAGTGAGATGCCTCAGTGGGTAAAGGTATTTACCATATAACCCTAAAGATCTGATTTCAATCCCCGAAATCCACACGGGAGAGAAATGACTCACACAAATTGTCCCTGACTTCTATAAATCTGTGATGGAGCATGTGCTCCCCCACACACACACACACACGACAAATAAATGTTAAAAAAGATAAAGATTTAGCAGGGACATGGCAGGGACATGGCAGTGTGGCACCAAAGGACATGTAACTATGAAATAGAAGCAGGAACAGAAGGAAAGGCACACCCAAAGACAGACGGGACCTTAGACCACTGACCACAAAATGAAGGTGTCAGCCACAAAGTGACAGAACATGGTGTTGGGAAGAACCATGGAACTGGTCAGAGCCTGTCTTTCTGCCAGTGTGACCCCCAGTACCATGTGCAGATATCTATGTGGAAGATACCACTTCCAGAGGAACTGGAAAAGATTCAAGTGAGAAAGAACAGGACAAAACAAACTCTGAATCAGGAAAAGAGCGAGCAAGGGTCACTCATCAAAGGAAGTAAAGCCTGGCTTTAATTATGGCTCTCACACAATGCTGTTTGAATGTTCTTTCTCAGACTCCCCACAGGCTTTGGCTCTCTGCACTCATTTAAATTCTAGTCAGCCATCACTTTCTCAGGGGCTTTCATCCAGAGTAGCTCCTACGCTTCCTAGCACATCACTGGAAACGCTGAGGTTCTTCCTGCTGATGTATTTTCATCCCTCTTCCTCCACTGGGATGTGAGCACCGCAAAAGCATGGGCCACGATCACTGCTGATCTCTAACAAACCTGGATGCTACCTGGGACGTGAGGGGTATCCTCTACATAGCTATAGAAGGGGTCCATGTCCAAGAAGCAACACAGAAAGTGAGCTTGCAAGGTAGAGTGTGAAGGGTGTGAGCATGGGTGCATGCGTGTGTGCATGTGCATGAGTGTGTGTGCATGAGAGTGTGCGTGTGCGTGTATGTGTGTGCATGCGTGTGTGCATGTGCATGAGTGTGTGTGCATGAGAGTGTGCGTGTGCGTGTATGTGTGTGTTTGTGTGCGTGTGTGTGTGTGTGTGTTGTATCTGGGATATCCGATTGTTTTAAGACAGTGTCTTACTCTACAGTCCATACTAATCTGGAACTTACTATCTAACCCCAGATAGCCTTGAACTCATGCTAACCCTCCTGCCTCAGCCTCCCAACTACAATCACAAATGTGTGCTACCCATCCAGTTCAGAAATTCCCATCAGCAAAAAACAACTCATTGCTGAACTTAAACTCCATACTGGAAAATATTCTAAATTTTTCACATATCAAATCATTTATAAGTAATATTTTTTCACTTGGCATTCTTTAAGACAAAAAGATTAAGTAATTAGCTTTATGTAACCCAAATCATAGCTGGTAACCATGTTTATATTTATTTATTAATTATTTTATTTTATGTGGTTTGCCTGCATGTGTATGTATGCGCACCACGTGCCAAGTCAGAACAGGGTGTCAGAGCCCTTGGAACTGGAGTTACAGACAGTTGTGAGCCACTGTGGGGGCGCTGGGAGGTGCATCCAGGACCCTCTAAGAACAACAAGTGCTCCTAACTCCTGAGCCAGCTCTCCAGCCCTGGGACTGAATTTTAGATAACCACAGTGTGCCACTCATTCAAAGGTGGGGGCAAATGTAAACAGACCAACGTTATGTTAAGATGGGAGCACAATGGATTAGTAAATTATGACAAGGGATCGGGTGACAAGCATTTTCTCCTTGGCTTGCTACACTGTGAGGATCCTTTAAAATTCTATTAGGTAGCATTCCAATATATCCTGGGGACATTGCGTCCATGCTCAACTTCTCCCTTTCATAAATAATATCTTTACTCAAAGAGACAGGATTTCAAATGTAACATATGGATGTTTATAATAAACCAAAAATGGCATAATGAATTTCCCTATCACATATCCTAAACTTTTATAAACATATGGACAATCTGCCTGTCTCCCAAACACACACGCACACAGACACAGACACAAACACACACATACACACACATGGACACACATACACAGACACACACACACGGACACACACACTCAGACACTCAGACACATACGCACACAGACACACTCACACACACAGACACACACACACACACGCAGACACAGACACACACACACATAGACACATACACACAGACACACACACAGACACACAGAAACACGTATGAATGCATACACATATTTTAAGAAAATGATCATTATATTAGTAACAGTGAGATAGTCAACATACTCATTGTCAACCTGACAGGATTTAGAGGAACACGGGTAACAAACTTCAGAGAGCAACTATGAAGGATTATCTCTGTGCTGGCTAAATCAACTTGATACACACTAGAGTCATGAGAGGTAGGAACCTCACTTGAGAAAATTTCTTCATAAGACTGGGCAGCAGGCCATTTTCTTAATTAGTGTTTGATGTGGCCCAATCTTTGTAGGTAGTAATCTGGGCTAGGAGTCCTGGGTGCTATAAGAAAATAGGCTGGGCAAACCATGAGGAGCAAATCATGGCCTCTCCATGGCCTCCACAGCAGCCCTTGCCTCCATGTCTGAGTTCCAGCCTAGGCTTCCATCAATGGATTGTAATTCAGGATATGTAACCAACCCAAAATAAACCCTTTCCTCCCCAAGTTGCTTTTGGTCATGGCATTTCATCACAGCAGTAATAACCCTATGACAATCCCATTAGGTTAGCTCACATGAGAAAACCCACCTTCACTGTAGCTGAGTGGCACCAGTCCACAGGCTAGAGTCCTGGACTGGGTACAAGGAAAGCAAGCTGGAAACTAGCACTGGTGTGCTCAGCCTCAAACTCCTGCTCGCATGACCACTGGACCCTGAATTGTGAGCCAAAATATACCCTTCTTCCCTTATGTTTGTCTCTTGTCAGGTATGTTGCCACAGTGACATGGTAATTAACTAGTGCAAGGGGCAATTTTTATTCTGTCCTGAAAAAGACATGCTCAAATACCAGCGAGAGCTCAGTGGGCGAAGACTCTCACTGCCAACTGATAACCTGAGTTTGAACCAGGAAGCCACACAGCAGAAGAGAACCAACTCCTGCACCATGTATCCTGACATTTCCGCTGTGGCACAAAAGCATGCTCACCACTGCCCCCATCCACCCACACACAGTAGGTTTACTTTAAAAGTTCCTTTTGAAGATGTGAGCAAGCTGCGGTGCATAGGATTCCCTTCTTTCAAGAAACTTAACAACTCCCTGGGTGTGGTAGCTCATACCTATACTCTCAGGACTCAAGGCTGAGGCAGGAGGATTGCTATGATCCAGTGCCAGGCTGAGTTATACTGTCTCACAAACAAGCAAGCAAGCAAGCAAGCAAACAAACAAACAAACAGCTGGAGAGTTGGCTCCATGTTTAAGAGCACTGGCTGATCTTCCAAAGGACCCAGGTTCAATTCCCAGCACCCACATGGCAGCTCACAGCTGTCTATAACTCATACTCTAGGGATCTGAGATATACATGCAGGCAAAATACCCACACACATAAAACAAGATAAAATGAACACCCACAACAAACATGGTGAGAATTAGTAGCAGGACAAGAACAATCCCCAGGGAGATTCGTTATCAGTCCATATATACGCCAATATCCACGTACATACAGGCATATATAAAAAGCCAGTGAATATTAGTAAAATAATTCCTCAAAGCTACCAAATAACCCTTAGGTGATATGCAGTTGGGTGCATAACATTTTAGGTGCGGGAGCAGAGTTCAACTAGAAAAGCCCTTGCGGACTAACCCATGACGGTTGTTTTCCTTCAGGGTGACAAACAGCATGCCCATGCAGCGGCAGGCCAGGAGAAACAAAAGCAGAAATAATTAATTACCAAAATATACCTGTTTATCCTCCAGCGGGTCTGGCTCGCCTTTACTGGACTCGGAGCTGACGTCATCTTCGTCAGAACTATTGATGACTTCCTCATCAGAAGGCAGGTCAAGATGGAGCTCATCCTGCCCGTCCTGGCATGTTCCAGAACTGCATCAACAGAAATGCCCATTAATAAAGAAGTGCTGGCTAACCCAAACCAGAGCCAAGTACCTTACCCTGGTCATGCGAGAGGAAGCACCTGAGAGATCTGGAGGAATGAGAAGAAGCCAGGACTAATGCCACCTCTACATTCTGAACCGGCTGTTATAAACTCAAAGATTCATTCTGTGCTTAAAATTTAACCTCGTGCAAATTCAACATCAGACTGATGATGCTAGGAAGGTGACCGGAGAGCAAGTTTCCCAGCAGCCTCCAGTCTACATTTCCACCTGACCTTCCTTTTGAAGGCTGAGTCTGTACTGATTCCTGGTACAAAGCAGGAGGACTTACAGGGAATATAAAAAAGACTTGTTGAGAACTTGGGCCTTGGCATTTAAAAACAACAACGAAACAACAACAACAATGGAGTGTCAAACCTGCAAACCTCAGGAGGCCCTGCTTAGGTAAGTGACAGTCAACAGTGCAGGGGTAACCACCCCAGTTATCCCTGACATGTTCCTGCAGCTGAAGATGTAGGACAGGGGAATAGAGGGTCTCAGGGACCAGCCGCCTACAGAAACTAACAGGAAAGAGGCCGGCAGCCTAATTAGGGCATTAGAACCTGCCCTCCAGGTGACTGTGACTCAGCCTGAAGCTGGAACAGCACTTCCAGCCCACTTATCTGTCCTTCCCTGCGGGCCTGACCTGGCCAAGGTCTTTTAGTGTGTACAGAGAGAGCTCTCATGGAGCTAACAGCCACTGTTTCAATCCGATCTGGAAGGGGAATTCCAAGGTAGAGTTCCCCAGGCGGATGATGGGAACCAGTCTAGCCGAGGATGGACACACTCAGAAACAAGATGCTTTTAAAAACTGCCTATCCAAGACCAGGCTGGGTGTACCCCAGCATCCAGGGCTTTGAGTAAACAGACGGTTGTGAGTTCAGGCTACAGTGTGAAGCTGTCCCAGCGGATAACAGACTGCTTTTCTGATGTTACTCAGAAATTAGCCTGCCAGAGAGTCTGCAGGACAGAATGGGTAAAGGACCGGAAGAAAACTGTCAGGACAAACACCCCCGCAGAATGGACACGCTTGCATCCCATTCCTGTTGTGGCCCCTTTTTTTTTTCTCTTTAGGCCACAGGCAAGTCACTCAACTGCCAGAGTTCCAAATTATAAGAATTTCTAATGTGACTCTTAAAAGCGATGCCTAAACTTCCCACCAGGCCCTCACGACACTATAGGAGAACAGACTTGCTTCAGAAGCCATTCCTGCAGTTCAGTCGCTACACAGCGAAGGGCTGGGTCTAGGCGAGATGACACAAGGAGCACCTCCTACCACCGAAGACTTGGTTTCCTGTGACTCAGTGGTGAGGCCTCTTATCACTCAACGGGGCGGGGATGGTCACCTTTATCATAGGTGGCCTGGACAGGCAGGAGACTCACATCCTGGGGTGGGGGAGGGAGGCAGGGATTTTCCAGTCAGAGCACTGACAAAATTAGCTATCCCTGGGAGCAGGGACCAGAGCCAACTCTGTTGGGTTGTTAGTTTTTGGTTGGCGTTGGCAAGAATAAAAACTAAGTAAGCAAGGTGTTGAGCAAAGGGCCCATCCATGTAGACAGAAGGAAATGTACCTTTACTTAGGGGAGGTAGAGTGGTGGCTGCGCTGGGAACAGAGGAAAGGTCTCTCACTTAACCTCCCCATCTACTTTCAAAGCCTTAGTTCTTCACCTCTGCTGATTGTCTCCAGACCCTTGCTGCCCCAGCACATGATAAACTTCTGGGCAGTGATCAGCATCTTCTGAAACTTCCTAAAGAATGCAAAATCTCAGTCCTGACCCTGACCTACAGAACCAGGACCCAGTAGCACGAGAAGTCCTGTGCCATCTAGACTTTTCCCATTAGCCCCCTCTGGACTTGTCTGGACACAGGGATGTCAGGTGATATGTGATGGAGATTTTTATTTTGGTTAGAGCTGAAAGTGGTCCTCAGTAAACATTCAAAAGGGCTTTATTAAGAAGATCGCCTCTTCCTGTCATCTCTTGCGGATTTTGAGGGAAATGAGAGGCTCACCTGTAATCCTAGCAATCAAGAGGCCTAGACATGGCGATCATGAGTTTGAGGCCAAGCTGGACTCTAAAAGTCAAAGCAGGAACAATGACAACTGCACATGCTCCAGAAATGCACTGAAGTGCAAAGGTCACTATTTAAGAGCACGGAAAGAAGCTTTAAACAAGGGCAGGGTTGAGTATATGGCGAGTGGCAGTGTTTTTCTAGCATGAACAAGATCCTGAGTCATTCCCAACACCACAGCAAGTGGACGCCAGAACTTCACGGATCCAAACGTCCTGACATAAAAACAGCGGGACCCACAGACTTCGAGGATTGCTTTCTAAGACCTTCCCAGAGTCTCTCATGCCTCTTCACAAATCGGCCTCTTCTGGAGCCTAAAAGCACCTCATACCAACAGCAACACCACCCCTAGTTTTCCTCATTAACACGTAAGCACGAGAGAGGCGACTGTGTTTTCAGCTGAATCCCAGTGTGCTGCCTGACACGGAATTATCTCCTGTAACTGGCTGTTCTGGAACTTTTCTGAAGACCAGACTGGCTTTGAATTCAGAGACCCGCCTGCTGGGATTGAAGGGCATGTCACCACCCAGCTCTCTTTCTACAGGGGATCGAGAGGAAGGATGGATGTATGAGGAAGGAAAACGAAAGCAAAACGAATGGAAAACTTTAAGTTAAGGATCTAAGAAAAGGGAGAGCGGTCCAAACAGAGCAGCATCCATGAACTACACCCAGTCAGTAAATTGTTTACTCACATAATGAACTGTAGTCTCCAAATCAACCTAGCTAGATTTAGACTCCTGATTGGTCCTCACTGATGCCAGGCCTGCTGTCTGAACTGGTCTGTGCTCACACTTCCTCAGAGATCAACACCTATCGCTGTCTGTTTTGTGGGCTAGTAGAACAGGACAGTGTTTCCTCCACATCTTCCTGCCCAGTTACTCCCTGTGTAATGGTAGAGAAAGAGCTAAAAGGAAGCTTCAACAGCAGCCAGAACACACTGCCTCCCCTGGGCCATCCTTTCCGAGTCAGATTTGCTTCTGGAAGGAGACAGGTTTCTAGGAGATCCAGAAAACAAAGCCAGAAATCGAGCTCCTACTGATAGGTGCGGTCCTTCAGTTCCAAGTGCCAAGGTCTCTGGAATCACCTTACAGAGTTAGGTTAGGAAGTTAAGTTCTTCCCAGGCTCTGTGGCCAGAGCATCGTCCACTGGTAAATACATCAAGTGTTACATAAAACTTTACAGCAGCAGTCCTCTTAGAAAACACACCATTGACTTCTTCTAGGTTTTATTTAACGTAAACCTGCAGAGTTGAACCAAAGGTCACCACAGAAACACTCTTATTCCCTGGCACTGAATAAACACCTCAGCAAGAGAAGGAAGACAGCAGAGTGGACAGCCAGAGAGGCAGTCTAGCTACCGAGCGTCGTCTCTCAAATCTGAGCAAAAGACGCCCAGGGTAATGCCTGATGCTTCTGAAGTTTCTGTCTCATTACCGATGCAAAGCGTGTAATTCTCAACTCCAGCCTTTTCTTCTTCCGCCCTCCGCCCTGGCTCAGTCTGAAGAGAACGCCAGCGCGCATGCTCAGGGTGCCGTTACAACCTTGTTAACGGACTCAGAGCTGTGACTGCAGGGATGTGCTCCCTTTAGCTGCTTCCGTGTTTATCAGGGGAATGAGCAGGGGGCTTGAAGGATGAACGTTACTTAATCCATAACAGTAACTTAATCCATATGTAAAACGAACAGCTTCAGAATTTCACCAGAAAGTGGTTATTTCAATCCCACTGAAGGGGGTTGGGGATTTAGCTCAGTGGTAGAGCGCTTGCCTAGCAAGCACAAGGCCCTGGGTTCGATCCCCAGCTCTGGGAAAAAAAAAAAAAAAAGAAAATCAATCCCACTGAAGACTCTGGATTCCGGTGTCACAGGAAAACCACGAGCCAGTCAACGGCAACATGGAATTGAACACCTTTTCAATTGTTTGGTTTTATTTTGTTTGTTTTGCTTCACGGTGCATGAGTTTGAACCCAGAGATTCCTGCACACTACTTAGGCAAAGGCTTTACTGCAGAGCTACAAACACTGGCCCCAAGACGTTCTTACTTAAGTCCACTCTGAGGTCTTATAGTACACCTGAAATTTCTCCTAAAACAAGCAGGATGGTTCTTATGACTGTTTTATAAAAACCTGTCATAGCCAACAAAATTTCAGGAGTCCTATGTCCCCGCCACGTTTATGGTTTCCCACACACGGGACAGCATGTGCGGAGTCTAGGGGGCAACCTAAAAGAGATGACAGAGTCAGAGTTACCTGCCCTGCCCTGCCCAAGCACTGCAGTCAACGAAGTGACTCTGCAGGGAGGGAATGGAATCCTCTGCAGGTCTCCTCACAACCATGCCGGCCTTCCCTTCCTCCCCCACCCCTTTCTTTTCTCCTTTTGAGACAGGGCCATACTCTGTAGTCCCAGGATGACCTCACTTCTGATCATCCTGTCTGAACCTTCACAGTTCCGGGATAAAGGTGTACACCAACACGCCCAGCTGCAAACTGCATTTGATTTTTAAAAAGGAATGATTTCATCAGCTGGGTCTGGTGACAGACACCTATAATCCCAACTGTCGGGAAGCTGTGGCAGAAGAATTGTGAGTTCCAGGACAACCTGGAAGATCTAAAAAGACGTATCAGGAAAGCAAGTAAATAAATGGAAGTACGAAGTTTTACTATCATGATGTCAGTTTAAAACGAACGAACAAACCCGGTAGTGTGCAAACAGTGCATTAATCTTTTTCATTTAAAACTCGATGAATATGGAATAAAAACCCTTCAAAACTTAAGTGGGTGGGATAGTAGGTGTCTTTAACCAAGATAAAGAGAAACAAATGAAATAGACAAATAGATCATGTGTATAGAGTATACATGATAGTGTTTTGATTCATAAACGTTAGAGGTGATAGCAATCAAGTCTCTAAGGCTATCAAGCTGGGCCAGTGAGAAGGCTCAGTGAGTAAAGGTGACTGCCACCAAGCCTAAGGACTTGCGTTCAGTCCTCGGAATGTACGTGATGGCAGGTGAGAATGGGCTTCGAGTGTCCTCTGACCTCTATGCAAGTCAAAGAGGAACAACCCACAAATAAATTTTTAAAAATTAATTAAAAAGGAATAGCAAGCCCAGTTCTGTGCTTGAATAGATACCTTGCTTCCCTGAAATATGAACTAGAGATTATTTTAAACTGGCTCTGAGAGGCTGTGAGAAAAAGGAAAGAAATGGACTTCGATGGTAGACTTGGTCAGCACAGACTCTTCAGTGTCCAGCCCTTATAAACAGTGTCGCCATCCCCTCCATGGGACTGCATTTAGTACTAGGACTCTTCAAACTGGGCCCTACTGAGTAAAAACTAAAACAATGTCTGAATGTGACCCTTGAAGCTGATACCTTAAAGACAGTCTTCACGCACGGGTTAACTCTGAAAGTGGCTTAAGGAAAAAAAAAAAAGAATTAAAAGTACTGAAGTATGAGATCAACTACACAGATGCTTATGGTCCCTTTATGTAATCAGATAACAAGTCATTAAGGTTGAACTAAAAAGGAGTTGCTCTTTTTTAAAAAGGAATTTCCAGCAGTGACCATAACAAAAGATTAAAACTGGGAGGCTCTATGTGATCAATGGCTAAGCACCTATTTGGAAATAAGTTAGATCTGTGCACAATATTGCTTATTCTCCAGCCAGTATTGATGGGTTG
The DNA here is from genome assembly GCF_011064425.1 of Rattus rattus. Lineage (NCBI taxonomy): Eukaryota > Metazoa > Chordata > Mammalia > Rodentia > Muridae > Rattus > Rattus rattus. The sequence continues at coordinate 173,165,517 of NC_046154.1, read as the reverse complement.
TGAAATCAGGATACAGTATTTCTATGCAGAAGGAAAATGAATACACAAAAAATAGTTCAAAAATGTGCTTTTGAGAATTGAGGATTGCAGCTCAGTTATACGGTCCATGCCTAGCATGTGTGGGGCCCTGGAACACACACACACACACACACACACACACACACACACACACACACACACACGTACTTTCTAAACATACATAAGAACGTATGCATACACGTACAGATATGCTGACGTATGTTCACAGGCTATCCCTGGAGAGACTCAGAACACAGTGATGACTGAAGTTCTGAGAAAGAGCATGGTGGCGCATTGTTTTTTAGTAATGACAGGGACTGAACCCGGGACCACAAGCATGACAGGAAAACATTCTGCTATTGAGGTGTATTCTCTATTAATTTTGCTACATTAAGAAAGGCTGTTATCCACATTCGTCACTACTTTATTTAAGACCACACCACAAAAAGTCGTAGCAGTGCACACGTGTAAACCCATGTAGAAGACAGAGGCAGAAAAATGGTGAGTTCAAGGTCTGCCCAGGCTATAGAGTTCTAGCTCAGGCTATATAGTGAGGCTTTGTCTCAAGACCAAAAGAAACAAAGGCAACAACAACAACAACAACAACAACAACAACAACAACAAAAACCTCAACATGTCAAATGGAAGGTAGCCCAAAGCGCGAGTGCGTGTATACGTGTGTTCTTACACTTCATCTTCTATCCAACCCCCAGGCTTAGAAGGCTGCATGTTTCCCGCATATCGGCACAGTGACCTTTAGAAGCAACTTTTTTAAAAATCCTGTGGTTGCACAACCTACAATCCTGGCACTTGAGAGGGGAAGGCAGGAAGATTAAGAGTTCAAGATCATCCTTACACATGGGGATTTGGAAGTCAGCCTGTACCCAGAGATCCTCTCTCAAACAAAACACACACACACACACACACACACACACACACACACACACACACACACCAAGGACAGAAATCCTTTAACTCTGAGATTACAAGAAACCATAGACTGCATCTTTCTTTTAGGCTTTAGCCTGTAGGGGGCTTGTTTGGCATAAGTCCCTTCCCTTGGTAATGGACAAACCACACCTGCTAGGCAAGCACTGTACAACTGAGCTACAACATCAGCTCTCAAAAACAAAATAGCAGAGGTCAGTAGCTGGGGCCAGAGAGTAACCATAAAACCAGTGGCCTGTGCCAAGGTGAACAGACTGTGTTCTATCTTATCAGGGAGCTCCCTGGCCTGTAAGGAAAGAGGAGTTCTGGTTCCAGTTCACCGAGTAGATAGTGAAGGGACTCCAGGCTGAGCACAGTCCGGCATCTTGCTCCCCACCCCCAGCTTAGTTAGCTGGGAGGCAGCCAGGTCAGGTCTGTGCTGTTTCTAGCCTAGAAGTGAAAAGAATTCTATAAAAGTCTACACCAAAACAAGTACTGAGCTAAAATAGCGACCTCGTATCAGTGACTCTGCTGTTTTCGAGTTTGGAAGGCTTTGAGTAATGATTCCCTAAAATAAACTTCCTGCAGTGCAGACTGCAACCTTTCTGTTAATACCAACAGAAAATCACTCTACTGATCATAAAGCTACCACCAATAAAATAGAGCGGGTGTCTAATCTAGTTTATTAGCATGCCGAAAGCTGACATTTCTTTTTTTCTTTTTTAACGATCTGTTTACTCATGTACATGGGTACTTCCGTCTGCACATATATGTGCGTGCCAGAAGAAAGCATTGGAATTCATGGGACTACAGTTACAGACGGCTGTAAGCTGCTCTGTGGGTGCTGGGATTTGAACTCAGGAAGAATAGTCAGTGCTCTTAACCACTGACCCATCTCTCCAGCCCTGTCTGAAAAGTTTTTAGGTACTGTGGACCCCACATTTTTTCTTTTACTTCTTCATGGCAGAATATGTATGTATTTAGTACCAGCCCAAATAAGGGCCACTAGAAACAATGGGCTGGAGATGGCCATGCAAGGTTACTTCCTGTTTGCAAACCCATGCATGCATATTTACATATACATGAACTTTACTGGTGTATCAGATGGGACTAAAATAAGCCAACTATACCCATTATTTCTATAAACAAAACCAATTCGAGAGTCTATTATGCAATTATTATTCAACATTCTAGGGGCTAAGTAAAGATAATCCATTAGGATTGATTAAAACATTCAAACTGTCGATTATATTATTCTTTCTTTTTATTTTCCTACTAAGTGTGGCCTTCCTAAAAAGATAAAGGAATTAGGATACGCAGAGTAAAGGGACCATTATCTTGGAAGAAAGTATGGTCTAGGGATGGGTACGACTTAGAGGTAGGAACCCTTACCTACCATGTACGCTGTGGTCTATCCCAAGTAGCCGGTCAGCAAAGCCAAAAAAGGAAGGGATGGATTGAGAGAGGGAAGGAGGGAGGAAGGGGGAGGAGAGGGAGTTAGAAACAACCAAGGAATGGAAGGGAGACAGAGGGCATACTTTAGGTGATGCTACAGGAGACACTGGCTTATAGAGCCCTGTGCATCCTGCTGTAGTCAGGGATGTGTGAAAGGGCTAAGTTTGAGAAATGACTTCAGCAAGTCATCCAGAGCTCAGGAAGCCTGGGGGACGGTGTACACGGAAGCAGAAAGGTGGGCAGGGAATGACATGGAGAAGAGATGGGGGAAGAATGGGGTGGGCATTTCTGTGAGAAGAGAGAGGAGGACTGCTGCTGACAGTCGCTGCTTGGCAGGGAGCCAAGCAGAACAGACAGACAGCCATCTGCCCCAAGGCAGAATGGACAGTCATCTACCCCCAGTCCCCATGAGCCCTGGGAACGCTGCACACTCCCTGCAGCTTTGCCAAGATCTAGCATTCAGGAAGGAGCCAGCATGGGGGGCCAGCCAGGAGGTGAGACTGATCCAAAATGAAAGCTCGCCCAGTGGGTAGTGCCTCTCAGGGTGACTACTTGTCCTGTGTCACTTGCGTGTGCTGCGCGGCTTCCTCCAATGTCATGTCATCGTAAGCCTAATTTGTCCCAGTGGCCACTGTGGACACTTTTGGAAAATGTGACTTGGTATGAACCACTGCACTAGCATAAAAACAAAAAGGAAGACATAATTTCTGCCTTGATATGTGAGGCAAGGGAGGTGGGCCTGAGTGGCTAACCACAAATTCTCCTCTAATCTTGGTTTTACTAGAGCAGGTCCTCAGACAAAGCCAAACGACCACATTATCCATCTGTATAGGGAATTACTCCCAATCATAATAAACTTCCTGAAGGAACCAAGGGTTATTCCACCTTGAGATACAATGCCCACCTTCCATAGTTCCTGGGGATTCGTTTTATTCCTATGTAGTGTTGCGAGATAGCTTGTATCCCCTCTCTCTCCAGCCGTGAATGTATGTAGACCTTCAGTGGGTGTAGAATTTTGTGTATTCAGCCAAAGCCACGACCCTAGAGTAAGAATCCCTCCCTCGCTAACAACTAAGATGGCCAGCAGAGAGACTGTCAGCTTCCTGAGGCGGACAAGCAGGCACACTCGGCTTTTCTAAAAGAATTGCCCTGAACAACCACATCGAGGGGCATCTGAAGTGGGCGCTGCATACGCCTAACTATATTTTGTAAAGATACCTAGATAGGTGCGTGATAAACTCAAGCAGTGTTCAGGCTGAAGGCACTGAGGTAACGTTGCAGTGGTTTGGTATATCCCACATTACAGCACGTGAAATGTTACACTACACCCAGACCTCACTGTAATAAAGTATGAGGGAGATATAAACAAACAGTAGTTAAACCCAGAGGATGTCTGCTTTCACTCCCGGATTTTACACAGATCTGTTCAGTGTCTCGCTTCCGAGCAGAAACAACACCCCTACCTAGAACTTCCTTCTAGGGAAAAGGATAGTAAGTGGCTTGGGCGTCAGTAAGGAGGCACTGTCGGACAGGGTTAAATTGTTCCTCGTGATTAAATTTAGTTCACTTCCTCATTCACGGATACCTGTGAATAATTCCAGCACCATCTGCCTTCCGTGTGTACGAGACAGAGAAGATGTCTCGTAAATGTCTCCTACTTGGGAACAGCTATGAATCAATAACACCAAAGACCCAAACAGAACACTCTCACAGAGCGCCCTGGAGACACGGGCCTATTTTCTCAAAACCAGGGGAGCTAATGGCAGTCGGGCAGGTATTCTCCTCCATTCTTTTACGTTTATTCAGCACTGAGGAATGAACCTAGGGTTATGCCCGTGTGGGATAAGTGCTCTACCATGAATATGCTATCAGGCTTTCTTCATCTACTCTCTGCTTTAAGAACAGAGTCCTGCGATGTAGCCTGGGAGATGCTCAGACTCATGACCCTCTTGCCTCATACTCCTTCAAGTAGGAATTATAGCGAGGCGCTAACACACTGGACTTTCCCCACTCCCTCTGTCCTACGTATCAGGGTGCCTCCCACTAGCTATACTGTTGACTAATTCTGTTTATTTTTAGAATCTTGGAGAGCCGCCTCCTCAGAAAAGCTCAACAGTAATAACAAACTATGATGGCATCTTCTAAAGACGTAGAGTCAGGGAATTGTAAAGGAGGTAAAGACAACCATCTATTTAAGATGGGGGATACAGGTCCATTCTGAAGAGGACCCCAGGCATTGCTAACCAGGAGCAAAGGAGAGACTATCCTCCACAGGGAAGCAAACACTGTCTTAGTCCAAAGCGGACTTGTGTCTGAAGCCAGGCTCTCCCTCTCATTGGTCTCTATGTAACTGGTTAGCTCCTTAAGCTTTTTAATGAAATGTTCCTTTCAACCATAAATAGAAAGACTACCACCTGCTATTAAAGTTAAACGAAACAATGCTAGCATGTCTACCATACCCAGAAGACAAGAAATAAATACAATTTAAACTAATCCTCAGGGTCTAGGCAGATTAAGAGTCAGTCGCACCCCTCATCAAAGAAACTTCTTTTTACAGCATGTGGAGACCATTACAGAAAAGCACAAGCAATGACCATGCGGAGTTGTGGGGCCCAGTCCCACGCAATACATCTACACCCTAACTCCTATACCTAAGGCCCAGAGGAAGAGGGAGTGGAAAGACAACTGTAAGAGCCGGGGGACAGGCTGTGTGACTCCTAGGAAAGTCAGGAGCTATGACCACGAAGTCTCATGACTTCTAAAACATGAGCGGAATAGTGACAGAGAGGAGGACGGTGGCTCATGAAACCTCCACCCTACACGGAGAAGGGCAGGCAGCTAAGGAATGCTGTGAATAAAACTGTCTTCCCCAGGGAAAGAACACATCGACTGGTTACACAATACCAAACAATCAGCTCTGAAAACATACAGACAGGGACATTATAAAGACTGACCACGCTGTATTTATGTATTTAGAAATATAGGAGTGTGTCTGTCTGTCTGCCTGCCTGTGTGTGCACGCGCGTGTGCGTGTGCACGTGCACGCATGTGTTTGTGACTTTAATAATTAATTAAAAAATAGGTCATACGTAAACGAGATCAAGGAGAGGTATATGTAAGGGTTTGAGGAGGGAAATACAACAACAACAACATAAAAAACCAAAACAACAGTATCAACAATAAAGGAGCGGCTGGAGATAGAAAATAGGTTAAGAACACTTGCCGCTCTTGTAGAGGACCCGGGTTCAGTTCCTAGCACCTACATGGTGTCTCAAAACTGTCCATACTTCAGTTCTAAGGGATCCAATGCCTCTTCTGACTTCCCCGGGATTCAGTCATGCACACAGGACACAAACATACAAGCAAGCAAAACACTCAACTACACAAAATAAAATAACTGTAAAAAAATTAAAAATTTTTTTAATATTTTTAAAAAATAAAAAACAGAGCAAAAAGTGTCATCCGAAGAGAAAAGCATTGGGGTTTATCAAGTAGATAAAATGGCCGGAACCTAGATCTGTTCTTGTTCGCCCCTAGTAAGTCCAGAATTTGATACAAACCTGACCTAAGTGTTGCAGGGATGAATCAGACTTAATCTTAGTATCTGAGTGTGGGGACAGTACGGTGCAGTTAGGTGTATCCACCTGCCACTTGTTTTTATAATGCCTACCACGTTAAGAACTTTTGTTTTCTTTTGTGATGCAGAGTCTTAATAGCCCAGGCTAAGCTCAAATTGGCAGTCCCACCTTGGTCCCCCGATTGCTGGCATTATGGTGCACTGCCATGTTTGGCTCCCCAGGTATCCTTTCGAAGGGTGAAGAAAGAAAAAAAAAAACTATTTGACATGTGAAAATGCTATACAACATCAGACTTTTAACTTTGAAATGCAGTCTCTGAGGCTTTTTCCACTTTAATGAAGTATGAAACCCCTATTTAGAAATGAACTAAGGGTACTTCTCTTCCTACTGCGAAAAGAAGTTTATGTTATAAAGGAATGTGCCTACAGATCAGTCTTACTGGAACCGAGAATGCTTGTTTTCATACAGTTCTGCACAGGTATAGCTGTGTAGGTACGAGAGGAAAGTTATGGCTTGTTGAGTATAAAATATTCCCCACTGGCCTTCCGAGGGTAAGGTTTGCTAGTCTGCCGTGTAATTACACCTGCTCTGAACCAAAATGACTGGTGTTTGGGTCCCAGCCTGCACTTACTGGTTTCATGGAATTTTAGTAAGTCTTTCACTTCTCTGTGCTTCAGTTTTTCTCATTCATAAAATGAGACAATAGTGGGCCTACCCACCAGAACTCTGCGAGGACTATATCAATCAACTCAAGTGATTCACAGACAATGCTTCTGTACAGAGAGCTAGGCTGCCTGTCCTTTTATCCTCTCCTACATAGTATTATCTGTCATACTCAAGGGAAAAACACGATTGCTGCAGACCCTTCCATCCAGAAGTGGAGAGGCGATTACTTGAGAAGAGCTTCCATGTTATCAGTCATGTGAAACTGCTCACCTCCTGTCTAAGTGTCTGAGTCTAAGCGTCTGGGTAAAGAACTCCTTCCTACTCTGAAGTCCGGTGAGCCCCGCAGCACATCTCCTAGGGCTCTGAGATTAGTTCTGATGCTTCAGGGTGGCTTCCTACTCGTGGGATAAAACCCTCTAGTTCTGCATTATATTGTCTTTTATTTCTAAAGGGACTTTAGTCACTTTACTTCGGCTCATTTGGTGACAGTCCACTACTTCTTAAAGCACACTCTTTGTCTCTACAGAGTAATAATCACTTTGAGGAATGGAAACAGCAGCAAAGAGCCTAAGCCTGACGCTGAACAACCTCCTCACGAATGCACCAAAGCTGCTGTTTCCCTAGCCTCTGTGACCAGTTTATAGAGTACCCTTGTTCTGTCTATGAATAGAGAAGAAAGCAAGGGATGGTAAGCAGGCAGAGAGGCACACCACCCATCCATGCCTGGGCACACCTTGCTCTCCCTGGTTACAAGCAGCCAATAGGTCGGGCTTTGAGTTGGACACAGATCTAGGCAGAGGAAGATGGGGCTCTGATCCTGACCATCTGCTAGGTCAGTCTGTCTTTCTCTCCCTGTTCACCAAACAATAGACTCCCAGAGACACTGTGACGCCTCCTAAACTTTCCATTAGTGCTAAAACTTTCCATAATGAAGAGAAAAACAAACCAACAGCAAAAACCAAACAAAAACAATTAAAAAAAAAAAGACTTCTTTCCCCAGTAACAGGGGAATAAAAAGAATATCTCTTATTTTATAAATTTAAAAAGTTCTATATAATTTTTATAATTAACACAGAGTTTTAAAGTCCCCATTCTCCCTCCCCAAGTTTACCAGTATCAAATATTTTAAGCAGTTCTCATGAAAGTTTTCTTTTTTAATATCTGTGAAGAGAAAAGTCAAAGGCAGGGCAAGTTGAAGACAGGTTTTCCTATTTGGTTTTCCTCATAAATGATAAAGCAACTACCCCAACCAACCAATCAGACCATGTTGCTACAGTCTGGTTAAGCCACAGCAATCATATTTTCCTCATACTGACTGCAGACAGTCTCTAAAGGAACTCTTCCAGTACCCCAGATCTCTTCTTCTATCTCAGCTCAAGGTCAATGATCAAGTCTTTATATATTGCAAGGTAAACGGGAGGAAGAAATGCTCGCAGTTGAGCATCAGGAGATGGGGTAATGTGGAAACGCGCACCAGCTCCTTTGAACTGCATTCATAAACACAGGTCTGATTGACAGTGTCTACCTGGAGGGAGGGTTCCAGCAGAGCAGCCAACAGAAACCCTAACTGGGACAAGATTTCAGCGGGCATACAGAGAGCACATTCACTTGGAGAGTGCTGACGTCAGGTTCACAAAACACTTTTCCTTTTTTAACAGGCTCCGAAGAATGAGTGTTTAGAACTGCTATCTTGTTCGTCTGCTTCCCGACAGCTTTTGTACATGGCACAGATTGACTCCATGTGCTACAACACCTAGCTGGCTTAGCGCTCCTACTCGTTATCAACCTAATATAATGACACACAAAAAGTAGCTGAGATCTCGTTTTAGACTCTTTATTGTGGGAAAGAATTAATAGTTAACCGGGAATGACTACAGACCAAAGCATACCTAAAGTAATTCGAGCATCAGACAAACTCTAAGCTTAGCTAGAGTTAACACATTTGCTTATTTTTGTAATATTTAAATTCTGTCCTATTAAAAGATTTTATGTGTGTTAATGAGTTCCAATCCATTTCTTTCAGCCACAGAAAGCTTTTGTCCTTCTGAGTTTTCTTTTATATTCTTCACTAAACATTAAGGCCAATTTTCTTTCCACACTGCCTGTTGAAAAGGGCGAGGTGGGCATCTTCTTACACAGCCTAAGCTTTCTTGGAGCCCTTGCTCCTCCCACCTGGGCCTCTTGGGGGCTGAGTACACCAGGCTCTACTTTGCAACACAGTATAGTTCTCTGAAACAGGGTCTTACTCTACAGTGTAGGCTGGTTGAGAACTTACTCTGCAGCCCAAGAACTAGAAAGAATAGCAGAGATTTTAAAGAGGGAAGTTGTTGCAATGGTTCTTTTAATTGTTACCTTGACATAATCTAGACTCACCGGGGAGAGAGTCTTAAGAAGGGATGTCTACATCAGACTGGCCTTTGTTGGGAATGGTCTTGGTTATCTTAATTGACGTAGGAGGGGCCCGGCCTAAAAGTGGGCAGGACCATTCCCTGAACGTGGTCCCTAACTATATAAAAGTAGAAAGAAAGCTGAGCACAAGCATGCAGGAATCATTCATTCCTTTACTCCTGATTACATGTTATATATGTGTGTGTGTATATATATACATCACATAAATACACATCACACATACATGTATATGTTTATACATACACATATGTGTATATAATATAGACACACATATATATACATATATATGCATATATTTTTCCCAAATGGACATCTTACCAGGATATTTCTCACCAGGACATCTTGGTAAACTTGTTGCTAACTCCAAAACAATCTATGTAGGTTGTCTAGATTTTTTTTTCACTCCTATTCTTAGTATACTGAAGACATAGACAGTTCTTTATTTAAAATGAATTGCTTCAATCTTTAGATTTTTTTTTAATTTTTGTTTTGTCAGTTACAATTTACTTTCTGAACAATACATGATGGTTTTTTGTATTGTTTTGTTTTTTGAGGGTTTTTGTTTGTTTGTTTTGTTTTTGTCAGCTTGACACATGCTAGAGTCATCTGAGAAGAGGAACCTCAGAGAATGCTTCTGTTGGACTGGCCCTTAGGCAAGCCTGGGGCATTTTCTTCATCAGTGATTGATATGGAGAGCACATCTCACTGGGGACAGGGCTCCCTTGGACACATGGTCCTGAGTTATGTAAGGAAGCACACTGAGCCATCCCAGACATCCACAATAGAGTCAGATGCTCCCTGTGATTTTTCTTTCTTTTTTTTTAAAGATTTATTTATTATATATAAGTACACTGTCTCAGACACACCTGAAGAGGGCACCAGATCCCATTACAGATGGTTGTGAGCCACCACGCGGTTGCTGGGACTTGAACTCAGGACCTCTGGAAGAGCAGTCAGTGCTCTTAACCGCTGAGCCATCTCTCCAGCCCCAGACGCTCCTTGTGAACTAGCTCACTCTCTCTTCTCCAAAGGAACACTCTTCTAGCGGACAGCAGCAATCCTCCCAATCCATGTAACAAAATTAACAGATGTTTCCTGTGCATTCTGGGAGCCAGGTCAGTGGGACACTAGTGTACTCAAACTGCACCTAGACTCTGACCTCACACAAACAGAACAGTATGTAACCTCACTGCTATTCGCACCGATGTAATCGCCTCGCCTGTGCAGTACCAGCTAGGTGTGATGTCTCCCAGTGCTGACTCCAGTGGCTGGAGGGGGAGATCAATGAAGTATTACAAAGGAATGGTAAGTTAGTGCTGTGTAACCGTTAAACACCTCGGGACAGGGTGTCGTGCACTGCTTGGTAAGCAGTGGAGTACAGTAAACACTGTTATTTTTATAGCAGTATGAGTAGTATATGCTAAACAATATGCTACAACATATGGCCACATCCATTCCAACTCCCTGCCAACACCCACTCCAAGCACTAGTGATACAGTGATGTAACACAGTGCACCTCCCAAGGTCACGGAGGCCATGCTTTACAAGGGACAGAGTCATACGCAGACAAAGCACTGCTATAACGGGAAATGGCAGGAAGAAAAAACGAAACTGAGTAAGTGGATAGAAAGCAGTAAGGTATGTGTAGGGGTGTTATCTGTCCTTCTTCCGAGGTCAGAAGAGGAAAGACTAAGGGTGTGAGTCAGGGAGCCGAGTGCTTGCCCGGCAGGCACGAGGCCCTGGGTTTGCCATGCAGAACTGGACAAAACTGGGTGTGCTGGCCCAACCCTGTCCCTGCAGCTCCTGGGAGGCGAAGGCAAGAGAAGCTCAGGTTGAAGTCATCCCCTGGCACACAGTGAGTCTGAGGCCAATCGAGTCTACATGATATCCTGTCTACATGAACGGGCAGAGTCAGCCCCAGCACATACTAAAGGATGGCACCGCGTGGAGCCTACAGGGTAGGAAGTCGTGTCTGGGTAAGGAGTTTATTAGACGGTGTAGCAGGGCTGTAAGTATAACCAAGGGGAACTGGCATGGTCAGCAGAAGAGGTAACAAGACCAGAAGCCTGCAAGGCTGACTGCGGCCAGACACCAAAGGCCTTAAACACTAGAGTACAGAGCTAGACATGTATTTAATAGCGAGTGCGGTGCCAATAAGGTTTTTTTTTTTTTAAAGATTTTTTATTTTATTTAATGTATATGAGTACACCATCTCTGGATACAGACACACCAAAAGAGGGCATCAGATTCCATCACAGATGGTTGTGAGCCACCATGTGGTTGCTGGGAATTGAACTCAGGACCTCTGGAAGAGCAGTCAGTGCTCCTAACCACTGAGCCATCTCTCCAGCCCGCCAATAAGGTTTAATAACAAAGTAAGTCTTAAAAAGAACGATGAACTGAGCTGGATGGATAACGTCATCCCAACACTCGGTAGGCTGGGGTAGGAAGGTGATGAGCCCGAGCTGTAAAAACTAATCATATAAATCATTTTCCTCAAAAAATAGTAATACATATAATCAAATAACCCAACAACTCTCAAAACACACGCATGCATGCACACACGCACGCACGCACGTGTGTGCACACACACACGCACACACACACACACACACACACACACACGAACAGGCGTAGGGGGCCGAGGACAGATTGGGGTGTACCTTAATGGTCTGCATCTGTTTGGCATAAGTAAGGCCTGGGGTTTTTACCCCCAGCACCACAATAAAAATAAACAGTGCCTTCACCTAAGTGTATATACAGAGGACAAACAGGACATTGAAACGGCATTCAACATCATTAACCACCAGGGGAATTCAAACTAAAAGTGCAATAGGAGATCATCACACACATATCACGCTCTAAAAACTGAAAACGGTAACAGTCACCTACCAATGGCCAATGTGAGACACTGGACCCCTGCCTCTCCGGAGCTTCACCCCTTTAACATGGTGCTGCTAGTAACATAGCCCAGTGCCCTTGCTCCAGAAAAGGGCCAGACGATTTCTGGGTTGGCGAGATGGCTCAGAGAGTAAAGAGCTAAAGAACCTGCTGCTTGTCTAACTACACGAATTCAATCCCTAGAACCCATGTAAAGGTGGAGTGAGGAAGACCAACCACGAAGTTGTCTTCCGCCTTCCACAGGTATACAACAAACACACACACACACACACACACACACACACACACACACACACACACACACACACACACACCTTATACACACAATAGTGAAAAATAAAATTTCAAAACGGGCTTGATGATTTCTTACAGAACTAAGTATCACCTAAGTAAACGCACTGTTCCGGCCTTATCCAAGGGAATGAAAGTGTCCAAAAGAAATGTCCCTGACAGCTTGGTTTGTAAGAGGCCAGACAGCACAGCCAGCCTGTGTATCAGCTGACAGGAATTCTGTAGAGGCCAGTTGACAGAGACAGGTTGGACGGACCTCCAGAGAGAGAGCCACGGTGAGTGGCAGCGGCCGCATCCTGCACAGCTGCATTTTCTATACCGGGAAAGCTGAAATGCTTTAGATGGATTAGCTGTTGCCGGGGACAGGGGAGAGAGGTGACAGAGGGGTGGGTGGCTTTAAAAAGGCAAGGACAGAATCTGAGGAAGCCTAAACCTTAGTGAATTTTATCAAAGGTCACTTCCTGGTTGTGATCCTTTTTTCACAAGGTTTATAAAATATTACCACTGAAGGTAAGGGACCACATTAAATATGCTTAGCTCCTCTCCCCCTCTCTCTCTTTTCTCTCCCTCTCCCTCTCTTCCTCTCTCCTCTCTCTATTATTTCTTTGCTTCATTTGAATCTATACCTGTATCAATAAAAATGTCCAAGAACAACAATAAACCATTTCCAGAGGCTAAGAGCTGCCTGAAGCAGGAATAGAACAGGGGACGATTCTATGCTTCTTGATTTCCCAGATGTTTTTTGAGACTCTGAAGGGTCTAGGCCTTGGCTGGCCTAGAACTCAAGGTGTAGAGCAGGAGGGCCTCAAAAAGATTTGCTGGCCGCTGCCTCTCAAGTGTGGGAATTAAAGGGCTGGCTAATGAATTCCACTGAAGTGAGAGAAATGAGCCAAGCGCAGTGATTCATTGTGAATTTCACATACAGAGCTCCAAGTCAGCCAAGACTGTGTGTATAGCAAGACCAGGTCTCATAAATAAATAAATAAATAAATAAATAAATAAATAAATAAATAAATAAATAAATAGAAAGAAAAAATGCATTTTACTATCAATTTCACTTATAAGTTACTATACGATTCAACAAATAAAATCTAAGAATCCAACAGACTCTGAAGCATCCGGTTAGCTAAGTAAGAGGGAGTGGCCTGAAAGCATCCCCATTAGCAGTTAAAATGTCACAGTGGTTCCATGAAAACCAGAGCCCTCTGAAAACGACGATCTGTAGGCAGGAATCTCTGGCCGTCCAGGCCTATCTGAAGATGAAGGCCATCAGAGCCTACTAGGCTCTCCGAAGGCCAGAAGGGCAGCCCAGCGCTGTCCCCCTTCCACCCTGCCTCAACCAGGAAAAGTGGGAGAGCAAGGGAGGCAGGAAGTGAGTTACACAACACCACAGGCCTCCGCTCATGCGCCTTTCCACAGGAAGCATCCTGACGACCAGCCTAACAAACATGGGCATTTCTAGGTAGGTTTTAGTTTGGCTTAAATTGAGAAAAACATTACAAATCCATTGAAAGTCTGGATTACAGGGTATTTTAACTGAAGTACAGTTTGAGTACTTTCATGTACCTGGGTCTACCTAATTGTAGACAGTCGTATCCAGCTTACTTTAGAGAAACCTGTTACAACTAGCACAGTAATTAAAGTATGCAAATAGTGTAAAAATACCCAAGAGGTGTGCACGGAGGTAATTTAAATATGATTTCTGGCACCGATTTGCTTGCAATGAGACAGACTGTGGTTACTAGAGCCTAGGCTGGATGAACCATGCCAATGGGATAGGTGAAGACTGAACCCTTAACACACATACACACACACACACACTCACACACACACACACTCACACACACACACAGACTCACTCACACACACACTCATACACACACACTCACACATACATTCATACATACACTCATACACACATACACTCACACACACACTCACACACACTCACACACACATACTCACACACACTCGAACACATGCACACTCACAAGCACACATTCCATACATTTCTGCCTACACACTCACAAACTGCACTCACACAAACATGTATGCGCACAAGTGTATTCATGCATGGATACACCGAAGATCTATATCAGTTTCTACCTGATATGCCAAGGGAGAAAAAGAAAGGAAAACAAAACCTAATAGGTCATGAAGTAGCATCTCGAAAGTAAGGGCAAGCACAGCAAACCTACGACAGGCCAACGTTAGTGGCCAACTTAGTAGCCATAACAATATGCTGAGGAACAGCTCTGAATTTATCCTTACTGAACACACACCTGCACCTAGTGTCCAGGTCCTAACCGTCTCATGACCCAGAATATCCAGAAAATCTACTTCTTTAAAAAAAAACAAAACAAAGCTCACAGTCACCATCTGCCTCTGGGAGAAAGACCCTTCCATTTATTTAAGCCCTAGCTACAGATGCCTATCATCCCTACTGCTTGGGAAGCTGAGGCAGGAGGGTCAAAGGTTTGAGGCCAGTCTGTTCTCATCTCAAAAAAGACGAGGTGACATTATCTTATTAGATAAGGTATTTTAGTCTCACAAAATTATTTCCTTTAGTGATTAGCTTTATTAAATAATCAGAGAACTTCAGAGGTTAGGGGGGAAAAAGGACCTGACAGCACAAATGAGAAACGGAAAACAAGAGAGTCAAACAGCAAGTCTTGTGTAAGCCGTATGCAGAAGCCACACACACAATGCTCTCCGTGAATGACAGAAACCGCATTTGACTCGCTTAGAGTGGTGGCTACCACTAAACACACAAAATGGAAAATGTGGTGTAATTCAGTTTCCAGGGTTTGAAGCACCTCTTGCCTAGCCATAAACACAGCAATAACTGAGCTCTTCTTGCTTGGGAAAAAAAAAAATCTAGGCACTAGGAATGGATTTGAAACAGGATTGGTTTTTCCTTTATACCTCCTGGGTAAAAAAAAAAAAAAAAAAAAAAAAAAAGGTTCCCAGTCCTCTCCGAGTATTGAGCATGATAAAATATCAAAGCCATGGGGTTAGGGATTTAGCTCAGTGGTAGAGCTTGCCTAGGAAGCGCAAGGCCCTGGGTTCGGGTCCCAGCTCAAAAAAAAAAAAAAAAAAAACAACAACAAAAAAAATATCAAAGCCATGGCTCACAGTGAAGAATTAACATGAAGGGGCTATGACTTGAGTCAGTTCGCCACAGGATCGGAACTCTCAGTTCAATAGTTGGTTGTCTATCTGCTGTCTGCGTGTCCTTCAAATGGTAAGATCCACATTACAGAATTGCAAGAACTAAGTCATACATGCAATCGCTCCGAGCATAATGCTCGGCCAACCAGAAATGATAACAGTACACTCTGGTTACACACCAACCCCGTGGTGTCTGGTGCCAAGGGCATTTCTAGAACTTGGGACTCCCTGGTTCTGACTTTTGGTAGGGCAGAGGAAGCGCTGGGTTGAAGGAATCAGGCGGTACAGGCAAAGAACGTGTTTTACATTTTGGAGCCAGGTTTGGTGGTATGCTGAGGCTGAGGCAGGAGGATGACTTGAACCTTAGCTAGGAGTTTCAACCTGAGCAGCATAGTAACACACCTTCTAACTCATAGTCCGAATCGCATGCTGAAAGAGCCTGCTTAATTCAAACATTCACCTCCCCAGCCCATTTTCAAACCCCCCCCCCGGCCACGCAACTCTGTGTTCCGGGGCAGCTGTGTAAGCCATCGAATCTCTCACGGCAGAACTGGGGGATGATGCGAGCCAGTCTGAATCTTCCCACCACTGGGATGGAAAGGAGCTTTCTAAGGCCTCTGACTTTCCCTAGAATGCTTCCACCAGCATAAGGAGAAGGAAGATTACGAGCTCCAGGCTGCAGCCCTGTCTTACAGTTTCTTGGTAGAGCAAACCAAAGTCCATGAGTCTTGCTAAGGTTTTGATTTCATTGATGAGAAAGGAGGCTGATAAATAAGCGATGTATCGACTCCTTTAGTTGTAAACTGCAGTAAGTCTGTGACTACATTTAACCTAGAACTACTAAGAGGTATAATTAATTTACTTTAAGCTACTTGATTTGAGGGGGGGGCTCCTTAATAGTTTTCTTAATGCCAAAACTCCTGACTGGCAGACTAAGATATCAAGAACTTCGATCACCAGATAAACCAAACCTGGATTTGTTCCCCTCCCTCTTGCTCCTCCCATAGCCTGGTCTGAGTGGTTGAACATACTGTCCTTTATCTTCTTCCTTAGACTTGTGGGGGGCAGGTAAGACGCTAAAGGGCTTCTCACTAAAATCAAAAGCTCTCTGCTTCTGACTGCTGATACACCCAAAGACCAGGAGAAAGGCAGTGGTGAGGGGGCCAAACCATTCCTTCCCTGTACCGTCCCTGCTCTCCGGTTAGCAGCGGCCGAACCATCACAAATTCAGAACTACTTTGCAGATTTAGAAAACCACAGCAAATCTATTCTTTATGTTTCAAACGGTACCAGGATATGTCCCGGTGTGAACACCTATATAAATATTATCATGAGGCTGACGCTGACAAAATAAGCGACCTAACCAAAACACAAAGTTTTCAACTGAATCCACAAGAGCCGAGAGTTGAACAAGCACAAGCAACCACACCAGGTTGAATGTAAAAAGACTAAATACACTTGTTTTTCTTTGTATTTTAATCCAAACATTTGGGGGAAACTGGCTTTCTTTGGTGCTTGTTATTTAACTTCTATTGTAGCAGAAACCAAAATGCTTGATCCCTGGGAGACTCTAGTAAATGCACTTTCGAAGACTCAGGCTCCAGACCCGAATTCAGCTCCACTCCCGTCCTCCCTCATCTTCATAAAACTTCTGGAACAACGTGATTCAACGTCTTTACTTCATAAATGGGTGTAATGGCATTCCAATTTACCCTCGAGTGGAGCCAACAAGAATCTGTGTAAACAAAGAATTCTGAGAAACCGGGAAAGTTAACTACAGGAGACAGCTCCTCTTCCTGGACAGCACATCAAGGCAGTTTACGTCACTGACAGTCCACAGGGCCCTGCTTCTTCCTGCAACTTCTGAGACAGATTATCTTTGACAATGTCAAAACTACTTACAAATACTGCTTTTCCTACAGATTCACAAACAAAATGACCAGAGGCAGATCACACCACCAAAGCAATTTCTCCCTACCACTGAGAAAACAGAAAACAGTAGGTAGTCTGTCTGTCTGTCTGTCTTTCTTTCTTTCTTTCTTTCTTTCTTTCTTTCTTTCTTTCTTTCTTTCTTTCTTTCTCTTCCTCCCTCCCTCCCTCCCTCCCTTCCTTCCTTCCTTTCTTTCTGTCTGTGCCTCATCAGCCGAGTGCTCTGATCACAGGTGTATACCCCAGTGCCCAGCTTCGAGTTTACCCACAATGCCCAGCTTTGAGCTTAACTTTGAGTCCAGCATTTCCTTCAGCTGGCTGTGATTCTTCTTAGCTTACCCAAACCAAATGTGCTATGATACAAACTGTTTCCTATACCTAAAATTTAGTCTAAAAAAAAGTCTTTTGAAGTAGAATGTCACATAGCCCAGGCTAGCCTCGAACTTGTTATATAACTGAAGATGTTTTTGACCTGGTGGTCCGTTCCAGGAGTGCTGGAATTATAGCCACTATCACCATGCCTTTTTTTTTTTTTTTTAATGCATTGCTGGGGATTGAACCCAGGGCCTGAGCTAAGTAAACACTTTACCAACTGAGCTATGTCTTCACCTTAGTTTTATAAGTTTCTTAAATCCACGCACTGTGGAACACATGTGTAATCCCAGTACCGGGGAAACTGAGGCAGGAAGATTAAGTACAGTCACACTGGAGTACCAGGCCAGATAGGGCTACAGCGCAAGACCCTGCCCTCCCCACCGAAAGAGGCATTAAAAGAATTGGGCTAACATTAACATCACACTTGCTTAATCCAAAAAGGCTTTCTCTAACAAATGCATGTCTGTGACCCCAGGAAAAAGATGACAAAGTTTCCCCTGGAAGAACACGGAAGGCTTATAGAAGTCACGCACAAGCTCGGTTGTTCCTTACAGATTCCAGAGAGGGGAAAATGCTCGTTCCCTTCTGTACAAACAGGACCCTGGATCTGGAAGTCCCCTGAACAACCTGGAGACTTTCAGGCCAAGCTCACCTTCCCCACTTCTTGCCAAGTAATCATTTCCTCAACACACAAACCTACTTTGAGATCGAGATTTCACCAAGTTTGACTGACCGTTTCACAACGCTGGCTTCTGACTTCAGTCCTGGGGACATGTTCCCAAAATAAACTGGCAGAGCAAGGCAGATGTGCCAGTGACCGGATTTCTTTGCCCCCAAGCACTGAAACTCCTTTTCTTTCTTTCTTTTCTTCTTTTCTTTTGAGACGGGGCCCCATGTAGCCCAGGCTTGACTATGTAGCTAAGAATGACTCAGAATTCAAGGTCCCCCAGCCTCTAATTCCCAAATACTAGAATTACAGGAATACCCGGCTTGCACACGCAGTTCTTTTAAGGCCCCAGAGGTAAAGACAAGCAGATAACTGATTAACGTGTGGACGAACCAGATCAATTAAGACATTTGCAACTCGGAACAGCTTTTCAGAGTGGGAGAAATGGAGTAGGAGTTAGGTTCTTAGCCTAATGTTAGACAATACAAGAGGGCAGGGGAGTGGGGTGAAGAGATGGCTCATCAGTTAAGAGCACTGGTCGCTCTTACAGAACCCAGGCTCAATTCCCACTACCCATATAGTGGCTTAGAGCCATCTGTAGCTCCCGTTCCAGATCTGATGCCTTTTCTGACTTCTGTGGATACCAGGCATACACGTGGTATACATACATACATACATACATACATACATACATACATACATACAGGCAAAACATCATTAAAACAAATTTGATTCACATAAAATAAAAAAAAATCTAAAAATTAAAGTTAAAAAAGGGACGGCAGGGAAATGGATAAGTAATTTGAAAGTAATGAAATGGTGAGTGACAGGAAATAAGATGGTGGCATTAATAAACCGACACTTGACACTTGAGTACCCGTACCTGTATATTCACGGTTTAAAAAGGTTAAAGGGTGCGGTATCGACAAGTAAACTAATAAAGGGAGCATTGTAATCTCTGAGCTACATTAGTTTTATACTGCTGAGTTTGTTTAGGGCTTTTTTCCCCTTAATTTATGAATTTATATGACTGTATGCCACACATGTACAGTGGCCCACACAGGCCATAATAGGGCAAACAGTCTCTGGGGCAGGAGTGCCAGGCAGCTGTAAGCCATCTTGCATAAGTCCTATGCGACTGAACTCTGACAGCTCTGAGCAGTAAGCGGCTCTGTTCTTAACTGGAAAACATAAAGGGCTGGGTTGGTGGGTAATGCTTGCCACACAAGCTGGAGGACCTGAGTTCAAATCCCCAGAACTCATGTAAAGCTGATGTGGTATTGTGCTCATCTGTAACCCCAGAGCTATGTTGACACAGGTGGAAACACAGGCAGGAGAATCCCTGGAACCGTGTAGGCCCGCCAGCCTGGTGTTCATAACCCTAGTAGTTGCCACATGGAAAAACCGAGAGACTATGTCAGAAGGTGGAAAGTGAAAAGTAACACGAGAGATTGTCCTCTGACCTCTATGTGTTACATACTGTAGTACTCTCATACACTTGTACCATGTGAACAACACACAGACTCTCACATGTGCACAGGGTTTGCTTAAATCTCCAGCTAACACATGCTTCAAAAAGGGTTCAGAATAAGCCGAGTTTGATGTCGCTGCACACCTATGATTTCAGAGCTTAAGAGGCTGACTTGGAAGGATCTTTGGTTTGAGGCCAGCCTGGACTACATAATGAGAGTCAACCTCAAACACGCAACTCCTCGAAAGCAGGCATTTGATAAAACACTGATATATCTGCTCTGACGGAAAAACAAACAATGAGATATGACTGGATAAGATGGTACAGTTTACTAACTCCTAACGTCTATTTTAGAAGTAAAAGGAGAGCCTCGCTGGGAATACAATCCATCTCTTCTACCATAGCATCAAATATAGGCTAAGTGTGTAAACAAGGAGGTTTGCCAAAACTGTGTGACTATTATGACACACACAGTTAAAGAGGCACACCAATTTTTGATATTTCCTGAATCTAAAAATAACTCACAGGAAAGGGCCGCTGTTGAAATATTATGCGTCCCACCCCCACCTTCTAAGTTGTGTGTGACCTTATCTGTGATAAGACAACATAAAAACTGCGTTAGTGCAATTAATTTATTGTTTATTTGTTTACTGTTTAATCACATTACTAAAATCCAGATGGTAAACACAGTCTGCTAGGCCAGGTCTGCCAATTTACAGTACAGACACCCTGTGTGCGGTGTGTTAAGCCCAGCTCCATGCTTCACATGGAGAGAAACAACCAGCCCAAAACAGTATTCAGTCTTCATCACAACTGCAGTTATACAGATGAGTGAAAAAAGAGATTATTCTGACGTCTATTTGCTTTAGTTGTTATTCTGTTTCTGTCAGACTTGAGAGATGAATACAAACTTGTTGAGGCTGGGACTTCTGGGCAGGTTTGAGGAACAATTCACATTTCTAAGCCTACTTCTGTGTGGGTCTTTCGCTGGGCTTCTCCCTCCAGAGTACCACTAACATGCCCGTTCTGTGGTTATTAAAGCAGGACCCGTTAGCTCCTGAAAACCAAGTCCGATCCTGTCTACTTTAAGAAAATGATGGCTTGGGGTTGGGGATTTAGCTCAGTGGTAGAGCGCTTGCCTAGCAAGCACAAGGCCCTGGGTTCGGTCCCCAGCTCCGAAAAAAAGAAAAGAAAAAAAAAAAAGAAAAGAAAAGAAAAGAAAACGATGGCTTGAGTATCAACACATCTGTAAGGCTCTCTCTGCTTGCTTTTGTTGTATTGAGCACTGTACCTAGGACACCAGGCAAGCACTGAATCACTGAACTGTGCCACGGCCCGCGTGATCCTCATATCCTGTCAGGCAATACAACTGTCCATGAAAATACCATGTGCTGTAATCACCTGCTGCCTCACTCGGGGGCCTCACTTGCCCGTAAACACTCAATGCACACACATGCTTAATATGTATTGGGGGGTAGGTGTCAGTAATTGGAGGGTTTACTAGATTATTTAGAAAAATCCAACTGCCATAATTTTCTAAGTGCCTGTGAGAACAAACCAAGACATCACAAGCATTTCCAGATAAAGTTGTTTTATCTTTTTTCTTTTTTTTTCCAGAAACAAGAAATCTGCTTCAGTTTCAAAGGGGAGAGTTCAGTAGTTGAATGCTCTCACCTTGCTGGCTGTTCTACAGTTAGGTAACATCAACAACTCAAATCTCAGATCCTTCCCCATGAAGCCAAGCTTCCTGAATAGAAGCAGCAGCTGGAACGTCACCATCTGTACCCTGTGAAACCCTGTGCTGCCTGCTAACTGTTTCAGGGTTATGATGTCTGAGACACTTTGGGGAAGAGGTCTTACTCCAGGCCTGAATGGTGACCCAGGAACGAGTATTTGCATTCAGAGTTTAAATAGTAGCGAGGCAGATAGCTACTGCAATGATGCCCTCCACAAGGCCCAGGGCCCCAGTAGTCCAACATGGTATTTTGGCAGAAAGGCAAACTTTTTTTTTTAAGTAGACAGGATCAGACTTGGCTTTCAGGAGCTGTTTTTATAACCAAAGGACAGACATGTTAGTGGCAAAGTTTGAGGCCAGCCTGTGCTATAACGACTTCTAGGCTATCCTGGTCTAAACTCTTGTCTCAAAAGGAAAATAAAGCAAACAAAACAAACTGCCCCAAACACCAGAACATTCCAGAGTGACTCACATCCTACTTCCAGAGAAATTACTTCTAAGACACAAAAGCAGCAGGCGAGCGGTGACACACGTGGCTTATGTTTCTGTATCCAGAAGGCCTCTTCCTCCCTCCTGCATCTTCAGAGTTCTCTCTTCATTCAACCTTCTACTTCTGCAGCTGCCCACTACCTCTCCTTACCCTCTTCCCTCCTCTCTAGTTACCACTCGCCCTTGCCTGAACTCAGAAAAGCTCTGTTTACAAAGGAAAACGGTAGGGAGAAGAGAAGGGATAGATAGACATTGTAGGAGAGGAGGAAGTGAAGAAGCCCTTTGCTTACTAAACAGCTACCCCGCCCCGCCCTCCCTATCGCTCACTGTACTTTAACTCTAGACCTCTCAGCCAGCTCGGCCAGGCCCCCTAATTTCCTCATTCCACAAACCCTGAGGAGTTGCCAGCTATTCCTGAGATAACAGGAGCTCGATCTCACCTCAGTCACAGCTTACCTCTCATAGGGTCACACAGAAAGGGTAAGAGAGTTCACCTGGGCCTGGCCTCAGTGGCCCGCGCCTTTAATCCCAGCACTTGGGACTCAGAAGCAGACAAACTTGTGAGTTTTAGGCCAGCCTGGTCTACACAGCTAGGACTACAGAGAGAAACCCTGCCTGGAAAACCAAACAAAACAACAAACAACAAAAACCCCGAACTTTCACATCCATTTCCAACATTATTCTTTGGGAAAAACGATGAGATACAATTGTGAGTTTGAGACTATAACTCTAACCGGAATTTGGGACAGCCTATTATTTAAATATTTCCTGATAAACAACAAGTAGATTATAAAACTTGTAAACATTCAGTTTTATAAAACATCTGTGTTTTAAAGATGACTACTGGGATAACTCTGAATTGGCCAAACAGATTGACTTATCCAGAATTTGGTTGCTTAAGTTTCCAGACTCCAAGGCTAGTGACTCTCTAACCCAGAGCTCCAGAGAAGAGCAGATTGCCTTCCCTGAGGGCTGAGACACTGCAGAACACTTTCCTGATGACTCTCCAAGAGAACCTGAATGCGCTAGGCAAGTAAGTACTAGACTTAAAATGCATGCCGGGCCAGCATCCTGCCAAGTCACAGGCCTCCGTTTTGAGCAAACAGACCCACCTTTGGGATTTCCACTAGACTCTGCTCAGCTCTGTCTCACTGACCTCGTCACTTCTCCAGGATCCTCCCCATAAGGCTCTGCATTCATCCTCTGACTAGTCAACTGTAAAAGGAACGCACTCTCAGGCTTTGTTCTACGGCTGAAGGCTTCGGACTCAACTGGCACACTTTAGGTCTCTCAAAGCCCATTGAGGACTCCCTGATCATGGTTTACACAAAACCTCTCTGTGGAACCCAGACTTCAAAAGTGGAGGTTGTCTGCCTTCCGCCAGGCTGTCCTTGACAGCCTGCAGCCCGTCCAATGCAGCCCTGGGTTCCCTGCGGTCTCCAGAAAGAACCCTCCTTAGGGATCCCTGACCAGGTATACCAGTTGGCCATCTACTCTAAACCTGCTTCCCCTCAAGGGTGCAGCAGGCTAGACAAACAAATTCCAGAGGTGAGGGACCCTCCCACATCAGAGATAGTGAGTGGTAAATCCTCTGGACGAAAAGCTGAGAGCCAACAGGGAAAAACCCCAAAGGTCAAGCCTCCCGTTTCAGTGATGAAAAAAAAAAGGTATGGTAGCCAAGGATAGCAGTGTCTCTAAAAAGGCAAACTAAACGCACACACGTGCGCTCGCACATACTCGTACAGAAAGAATGCGTTTAACAAAAGCACATTTGAAAGACCAATGAAGTTGCTCCATGGGTAGTGCATCACACATATGAAAACGTAAATTCTTTAAATAGCCGGATGTCAAGTGTGCCAAAATGTTTACTCTAAGGAAGAAGTCTTTGCATGCGTACTAACATTTAGGAGTAGGCATAAGCAAATTGGGGTCAGCCGTGAAAAAAAAAACAAAAAAAACCAAAAAAACGGGCAAAGGAATTAAGCTTTTCACAGGTAAAAAGAGGAAAGGTAAAGATTGTAAAAAAACAAACAAACAAAAAAACCATCAGAGCATCTAGAAATTAATGGAACTCAAAACAACCTGCGTCACTCGATGTTCCGACTTGCTTGACAACTTCATTTATCAAACTCGCCCACTAATTCCCACCTCCTCTTTGGAGTGCCACTAAGTGGTAAGCATATCAGGACTTCTACAAGTCACACTTGGAGGCTTGAGTACTTGGATAACTTGAAGACAACGCCATACAAGAGGAACTCTGCAAAGGCCAGCTCTGCAGCCTGGGAGAGAGAGGGACAGGGTGGTTCTTATGCCCTCTGCCTCCTTCTCAGGCCTTTTCTCCTGTGTCGATTCTGCACTTACTAGGCTCCTTGTTTGGCCTTACAGAGAATAAAAAGAAAGAACAGGAACTCTTTAGGACACTTAAAACTGAACCACAATGTTAAGGTGTCCATGCTCCAATAAGTAACTCCCCATTCGCTCAGACCCATGCAAACAACCGTAATTAAATTTAGTAGGGCACACGAAAATGAAGTCCCCATAAACCAAAAGGAAATGAAACTAGGAAGGGGTGAACTTATTGGGAAGGAGAAAGGGGTCAGTGGGAGGAGAGAGAGAGAGAGTGCAGGACGATAATGGGATTGAAAATGACAAAAACGCACATGTACATGAATGAGATTGTCAAAGGTACATAAATACTTTAAACACACACAGAGCACCAGAGGCATCAATGCACAACAGGCCATAAGTCAGACCGAGCTAGAAGACACAGGGCAGCACTGGCTAGCAGGGAGCCCTGAAGATGAGTAAAATCTCAGTAAGAGAGGAGGCATACATTGTGTGTACACAAAGAGGAAGACAACTGTTTCCTGAATTCCTGTTAATACTGAGGTCAGCAAGCAAAATAACGCTTAAAGAGTGGCGAGATCTGAGGATCTAGAGCATGGACTTCATAATGTCACAAACCTCATAGAATAAACCAATGTCCTGCCTAAGTTTCCATGTTGGAATATCGGGATCCTGGGACCTTGCAGTAGCTACCTTGGCACTATTTAAACTCTGAATTGGCTGCTAAGATCTTACAAGGTTGCCATGCAAATACTTGCTCCTGCTGTCTGACAAAGGGAATCTGAGCACAGAACTGCCTTCATCTATGTTTTCTCAATGGGTTCCTCAGTAAGTGATTTTCCTCTCTGCAGTCCTGTATCACAGAGTTGTGGACGCCTAATTACAACGATGCATGCCAAAGTGCAGGTCTCGCTGACACCCACGTATTACCTGCAAGGCTGATGTCTCGGATCAAGTTGCAGCTGGCCATCTGGAGCGTCACAGGGCTCTTCTACTTCATACAGACTTACATCCGTGTCCTCCACACTGCTGGAATTCTGCCATCCCAATTCTGGAGGGTTCCCTCGAGCCATGACAAAAGGCAAGTTCTCATACTCCGGTATCTCCTCATAATGGCGGACATTTTCATACTCTGGCCCACAGTCACTTGTACTAGAGGCCTGACAGGATGCGTGCCCGGAGAGCATCTGGTCATCCAAAGACTCCGCTCTCTGACCATTAGCTGCACTGCTCTGGCTCCAAGATTTCACCTTTTGAGATTCCAGGCTGCAGTTTTCTGCAGAATATGCCTTTATGGGTTTACTTTTCTTCTCTTCTCCTGTGGCCAAACCTTGCCAATTATTTTCAAGCCCTTTTGGCTCTCTACCGAGAGAATGTCCGGTAGAGACATCCCCATGTTGGCAGTTTTTTGACCTAAATTTGTGAAAATCACTCTTTATGAAACCAATGGACAGCTTCACGTTTATCAACTTTTTAAAAGTCGTTTTCTTTGGAGGCTCTTTGCAAGGCTTACTGCACCTGTCCATATCTACAGCAGACAAGGATTTTGCTCTTGGCTTGGTTAGGGAATTGGAAGGCTCATTATTTAAGGATAAAGTGACCCGCTTCAAGGCTTCTGGGCTCCCCGGAAAAGGTAGAATAGGATGAGGTAACTTCCACACTGGCTTTTCTGAAGTTGGGTTGGGCATATCAAAGGATGACGGTGACGTGCCATGGTTTGAGGGACCCAAATGTTGAAGGTGGTTTCTTTGCAGACCTTTCTCTGAATTGGTTTCCTTACTTGAAGAGTTCTTTTCTACAAGTTCCTCCGATGCAGCCTTTTTAAGCACCCCTGCCGCAGGCAAGCTGTGTCTTTGAGGTTTTTTGGGAACAATTCTGGAGGAAGATTCCTTTTGTATCTGGGGCACCGACACTTCCCTGTTGCAGGTAGTTGGCTGCTGTTCAGCGCAGGCTAATTTGACTTGCTTAGGCAAGCTCAAAGGCTGAGGACTGCATTGTATGAAAGCAGTCTCTCTGTCCACAGCAGGTAACACATCAGAACCGTCTTCTACCGTGCTGTCAGAAGTCAAACTAGAATCTGTATCTAAAGAAGGTGCCACTTTTTCAAAAGAAGACGTTTCATGCTGCACAGCCTTCTGCGAGCTGACTGAGTCCTGTCTGTCACTGTTGGACTCCCCGGTCAATGCCTTCTTGTTTCCTGGCCTCACCTCGTCCACTGGTCCCTGGTTAGACAAAGCATTCTGATGAAGAACACTGACTTTATTGTTTTTCAAACTATCTTCACGGAGACAAGAAGAGCCATTGTTTGAGCTCTCTGGCTCTGCAGTGCTTTCACTAGGAGTGTCTACATGCTTCTGGCGACGCAGACGAGCAGCGTGTGTCCTTCTGGGCTTGGGAGTTGGAAACTTTGAGGTATACGGTAGTAAGTGGATTTCTACAGGACCAAGACCTTGGACCTCCGACTTCTGACTAGTTCCACCGGAACACCCTCTTTTGCCCTCCAGTTCACATGAATGAAAGGGACCAAGGCTCTCAGCACTGCCATCTTGACAAGTCTGGAGATTCTGAGATCTGTCCCTGGGAGGTTGTGTGCGGCAGCTGTGAGGAGCTTTTCCAAAGCTGGACTGGGAAGAAGATGTGTCTGCAAACTCAATTCTGACCTGTCTGGCGCAACTGTGGTCACCATTCATTTCTGGTTTATTTGGACATCTGTGCTTCCTTGGGGAACTACTAGGTGACCTTGATCTCGGCTGCGTGAGAACCTCTTTAAGCTTCTCTTCGAAGATGCTTGCCTTTAAAACAACTCCACTCTGGCTCCGGCACTTTTCACGGCTTGAATCCCATCTGCTCCCCCTCTTTGAGGACTCACCATTTTTACCATTCTCTAAATTTTCTTTCATTCCCAGAGGCTCGAAAACAAGCTGCTCTGCACACAGATTTTCGCGAGTCCTAGGCTCATGAGTACACCCAGAACTGCAAGAACATGTTGGGAAAATATAATCACCGTGTGCATCCCCGACATCTTTGCAATTAAACTTGCCAGTGCTCTCGGGTAATTCTGGCTCCCGCTCCTCCAGGTTCAAAGTGAGCTTCTTTGAGGGTTGATCCTTGACGTCTTGAACATCTGAGTTTGTCAGGACTTTTGGTTTTGGAGCAATTGCCGGTTTGGTCTTCTTCGTCAACCGTGGAACACTAGCATTTCCAATGTCCGGTTTAGGGGCAATAGGAGGAGGAGGCGACTTATTATTGGTCCCCACTAACTTAGGCTTGGGAGCCAATGGTGGCTTCTTCAGCTCTAGAGGAAAAAAATGTAATAATTAGACGATGAAGTAGACAAAACACAAGAGGAAATAAAGACAAAAAACATTTTCCTGTCTTTACTGTTTTCTGTGACAAGGTCTTGCTATGCAACCCTGGTTGGCTTGGCACCTACAACGTAGCTCAGACTGGTCTTGAACTCACAGACATGCACGTCTTTCTAACGCCAGGATTACAGGCATACAACACAATGCTTGTTGAATAGTATTTCCTAATAATATGACCTTTCATTTTACTACACAGTCAACATTATTCCTGGAAATTCCTAAAATTGTCCTTAAGTTCTAGTGTAGCTATATAGCTTTGCATATACTGTACATTTCTTAGTTAGTCTCCTACTAATTCTCCTCTAACTTTGACATTAGTTAAATCACTGGCTTTTATTTAGTAACTTGATATAGTCTCTTCAGCTCATCCACTGCGTATTAAGGGTTGCCTATCATCTGCAACTCTCAAGTTTCTCACATAAATAAGCACCGCTATTCTGTGACACAGACAAGATCTGTTATAAAGACTGTCTACCCAGAGAACCCCCCAAAACATTCTGGAAAATCACTGTGGAAAGAAGACATTTTCTACCCCTTCCCTTAAAAAAACCCCAGAAAGTAAATTCTTTGCTGTTAACTGAGGTTCATAAGAAGGTTGTTATTTCTCTGTCCCAGGATTAACCGGGAATTTCATATTTCTTTATAGAGCTTTATTCTCTCACATGCCCAGGCCTGGCCCAAGATCAAATGATTGGCAAGTATCTGAAGATACAGTCTGCACATTTTTATTTCATTTCCCAAGGGCAATAGATTACGTCTTTGATCTGTCACCAACGAGTACTATGTGTCTGTAGGTTTTGTTTCTCTGAGCAAGGGTCTCATTACGTAAGCCAGGCTGGTCTCAGCCTCATATCCCTTCTGCTTCAGTGTTCTGAGTGTTGGCATTACAGCCTGCACCAGCTAGCCCAGCATTAAGGATGACCACCAGTTCCAGTGTAGCAACTCTCCCTCATCACCACACCTAGGGTACGATGCTGTATTTGTGTAGGCTGGCTGTTAGTCTACATGAACTTGACAATAGGACCCTGATAAGGGAGTTAGAGAGATGGCTCTGTGACTAAGAGTGCTTTCAGTTCTACCAGAAGGGGCAGAGTTCAATTCCTGCAGCCACAGCAAGAAGATCACAACTTGTAACTCCAGCTCAGAGGGACGTGATGCCCTCTTCTGCCCTCCATAGGCAACCAAGCTCACATCTGAACATAGATTCAGACAGACACACTTGTACACAAATGAAACAAAAATAAGTCTGTTTTAAAAAACCCTAATAAATATAAAAATGATACAGAGACTATATTTCTCTTAAATCTCTTTAGAACTTGCTCCACAGAGGGGACTTGAGTTCAAACACATTTTATCTTATGCCTCTTAAATTATCTTGTACTTCTTCAACAGGATCTAACACTTTAAAAAAAACCTTTATAAAACAATCTCAAAATATAGGATGCACAGGACTGTCTGACAATGTTGCTTCATTTACTTGCACACACTGAGGCTTTGATATTTCATTTGGTGTTGATTTTATTTTCAACAAGGGAAATTAGTCATAACCCCTGGAAAAAATATTACATGGAATTGAGTAAGAAGGAAAAAAAGCAGGGTACTCTACTTCCTTTTCCTAAGCAAAGAGAAATTTCTCAAATTCTGGCATTTGAGGATATGCACAGACCAGATTTTACAACAGACCCCTTCTAAAACTCAAGTCCCAGGTATAAGGTTATTGTAAGGAAGGCAGTGAATTCCAAAATAATACGAATTCCCAAAGCAGGCAGTTTTCAGTTAGCTGTCTAATACATACGTTGTTAGCCTGAGGATTGGTTCTTGTGGGTTCTGGCAGGAGCCTAGTGACAAAGCTTGCAGAAATAGTATATTAAATTAAATTCCCCATCCATCAAGTCAAATCTTCAGGGAAAGTATGAATGCCTGAGGACTTGTCCCAGTCCCCCTTCTTATGCAATGAAAACTGACAGACTGTCATGCTGATGTTATTTCTGTCATTCTTAAAACGGCCTACTTCTGGGATTCTTTCAAAGAATTAAAAATACGAGGGTGTTTGTTTGTTTGTTTGTTTGTTTGTTATGAGTTCCAGAGAGCAGCTACTACAATGCTCTTAACATTTCTGAAACATACGCTTATAAACAGTTAAGATGGCATTAGTGGTGCATGCCTGTCACCCAGTGCTCGGCACTCTGGAGGCTGAGACAGGAGGATTGTTGTGAGTTTGAGGCTAGCCTGGCCTATACAGTAAGATTTCCCCATCCCCAAAAGAGCCTATTTTACCATTAAAAAGAAACTCTGGCCAGCCAAATGGCTCACCAGATAAAGGTATTTGCTACACAAACCTGGCAATCTAAGTTCAATTCCCGGTACGCGTGTAAAGGTGGGAGGAAAATTGTCTCTACCAAGCTGTTCTCTAATCTTCATGTGTCCACACACACACCCAAATACACTATACAAAACACACACACACACACACACACAAACACATTATACAAAAACACACTATACAAAACACACACACAAGCACACTATATAAAACACACATGCATACACACACAAACACACTATACAAAACACACACACATGCACACTATACAAAACACACATGCACGTGCGCATACACACACACACACACACACACATGCTAATAATATCAAGTTTTAAAGATTTTTTTTTTAAAAAAAGAGACATTTAGCTCATGCCTTTAGTCCCAGCACTCAGGAGGCAGAGGCAGGCAGATCTCTGAGTCTGAGGTCAGCCTACCATACAGAGCAAGTTTCAGGATGGCCAAAGGCTACACAGAAAAACAGACAGACAAGCAAACAAAGGGAGAGAGGGGGAGGAAAGATTTCATCTAAGTAATCTTTTATTTTCTGATCTTGATGCCTAGTCAGAAAGTTCAAGTTCTTTTGATCAATTCATTTTGCTTTTCCTTGAAAACATTTGATTACCATTTATTTTGTCGCTATTGTGCTGCCATGTATCCCCATGCTGATCTCCTCCAGCCCAGCCTCCCTAAAGCATTTTATTACTCTCTAGTACCAATTTTAACCCTTCCTTCCACAACTCTAAACCTACTGCCTCACCCTCCCTAAACCATAATTAATCTCTAGTACCAATTCCAGTCCTTCCTTTGAGTCTGATTTTTTTTAAAAGATTTATTTATTTATTATAGAAGTACACTGTAGCTGTCTTCAGACACACCAGAAGAGGGCATCAGATCCTATTAGAGACGGTTGTGAGCCACCATGTGGTTGCTGGGAATTGAACTCAGGACCTCTGGAAGAGCAGTCAGTGCTCTTAACCACTGAGCCATCTCAAGAGAGAAATTCCTGTTTCTAAGTAAGTTAACTGCGTATGAGCCAATGCTGACTCCCAGTAAACAGGGCACAGCATCTAAAGCAGGTTTTCCCAACCCCCCTAATACTGTAACTCTTTAACACAGTTCCTCATGCAGTGGCGACCCTTAACCATAAAAATATTTTGTTGCCACTTCATAATTGTAATTTCTACTGTTATGAATCCTAATGTAAATATCTCATATTCAAGAACCCAAAGGGGCTGTGACCCAGAGGTTAAGAACTACCGTTCTAAAGCCTTTAATGTATGTATACATAGTCATTGAACAACTATGAACTTGGACTTACTACTGTGAGTTCCCTGTGTATTCAAGTGCAAGAATCCATAACTCAGAGTCAAGCTTATCCATGGTCTTAATTGCTACTGTGTCCCCAGCGCTGAGAACATGGGCCTGAGACTAGACACTTGCCACCATTTAACGCCCCAGTGACAGAGAAGTTCTTTGATTTTAACTTCCATATGCAACTTAACATCAAATGGTGTTCTGAAGGCTGAAGAGATGGCCTAGTGGTCAAGAGTACAATACATATACTGCTCCTATAGAAGAGCTGAGTTCAGTTCCCAGCACCTATGTGGCCAGGGTAGGGATTGGGGGTTGGAGAGACTTGGGAAGGGTTACAACTGACTCTAACTCCAGTTCTGGGGAATCCAACAACCTCTTTGAACTCTGCCGGCACCTGTGCTCACACACTCCCAAACCCTTACCCACTACACACATATATACATACACAGCTTACAGATAAATCTCTCTTTAAAAAACGAAAAGGGAGCAGGATGAACTTCAATAGGATCATTGTGTAATTCCTTAATGACTAATAGGAACGAGTGCGTGCCAAGTCACTGGTACAGCAATATACGAAACCCTTCCTTACCATTAGTTCTTCATTTTCAGTTTTCGGAGACAGGTTTTGCAGTGTAGCCCAGGATATCCCTGAACTACAGTCTTCCTGGCTCACCCTCTTTAGTTCTGGGATTACGTGGGTACAGTACTATGTCAGCTTCATTACTATTTTTTTCAATTATATATTATCTGTGTGTGGCGGGGGAGGTATGTATTCCATAGCATACATGGGTTAGATGACAACATGTAAGACTTGGTTCTCTCCTTTCATCGTGTGGGTCTCAGGTCAGCAGGGTTGACAGGAAGAGGGTAACCACTGAGCCATCTCACCGGCCCTCATTATTTTTTTAATGCTCTCTTTTGAAAGCAGTGTGGCTCAGAACACCACCAATGAGACCTTATATTATGATCCACTCCGATGTTGGAAACTTGAAACCGGTACACAGTGTCTGGAGATGAATCGTGCACCTCTGGATCTTGGCATTACATTAACAACCAGACCCCAATGCTTCCTTAGAGTCAAGCTGCAGATCTCTTATTTACACAGCTGGCTGGCTGGCCACAGGGAAAGCTAAGGTAGAAAGGGCCAGCACCGTCTCACTGTTATAAACAGACTTGTCATCTGTTACGCACAGGTGGCCCTGGCTCACGAGTACACTCACTCTCTTGGCTTTTCCTCCAGGCCCCAAACAAAAATGCACGGGCATGAATGAAATAGTGAAGTGTATCGATGCACTACGACGGATAGATACTCTTAATCATCTCTCTTCTTCTCATGTACTACTTAGAATACTTCCCAAAATCTCGTCTGTGAGCTCACTCTTCAACAGCTGTATACAAACAAACAAAACCAAACCAGGACACACACCACTTAAATGTTGGACAACAGCCCCCTAATCTTAAAGTAGGCCAATCTTCCCAACTACACTGGAACAGGCTGAAACTAACACTCTGCTCCAATAGTAACTTTCCCCAAAGCTTTAATAAATTTCACACACACACACACACACACACACACACACACACACACACACACACACACACACACACACACGCCTTGCAAGGACAATGTATGTATAACTTTATCAAAATGGGCTGGAAAGAAAAATGTCAGTCCTCTCCCATATCCCCTAGGTGTAAGAAAAACTTACAGTAAATCTCATTAAATCGGTGAGCAAAAAAGTAGTTAATGGTTCTCAGTAAGCCATTCTTTTAAAAAAAAAAAAAATCAACTAACTCAGCTAGACACAGGAAGTGTCTCTCTTTTAAATACCACAAAAATGCTGTGGATTTCCTTAATTATAAAGTTGATAAGTATAAAAATAGCTAGCCGCCTTCTAGATTAATTCGAAGAAAACAATTGTAAACATCCAGGCTGAATAATAGAAATTTTAATTATTAATTTTAAGTTTTTATTTTAAATCAATAATATTAATTCAGTAATTTAAAAAAGATGATGAGGGCCCAGAAACTTGAGCTGAAAAAACGATCTGTTGTTTAAGTGGAACGCATCCGAAAACTAAGAGAAAGGTTTGTAACTAACCCAGAACACAATGATCACGTGAATAAATTACACGTAACTTCAAAGAGAAAAGAGCTACATCAACCTCTGGCTTTCTTATGGCTACTAATTTCTTGCCTGTTTGATGTAATCCGGATTTTGCCTAGCAGCGTGACTCCTCCAAAGCTTTAGAAATACAAGTCAGAGAACTTTTAGTGTGTGTGCTCTCTTGATAGTTTTCAAGTTGCAGGAATTTTAAACAATTGCCAAAGAAAGCAAAGAAAATTTAACCTGATACTTAAGTGCTAATTCTAGACCTAACTGAAGTGAAACTTTAAGCTCTTTTACTATAAAATCTCTCATCAAAGTTTCTTCAGTTGTGTTAAAGATGCTTTTAAAAATATTCCATACCTTATTAAAATCCTGGTTCTGAAAATGTGCTGTGTTCTTATAAACAGACTGACCCTTGGACGCTTAAATTTGGAAAATAAAAATTGTTCCTGAAGAAGGTCGCAACACAACGACACGAAATGCTTAAATTCACACAAAGGTAAGGAGAGGCTTTTGTCATTTGGGTGAGTGGAAAGGAACCGACTGAAAATAGGGCTTTGTTTACACTGTCCAGGTACAAATGGGTGCGGGGTTGGAGGACGGGGGGGGGGGGGTTGGGGAGAAGGAAGGAAAGAAGAAAGGAAGGAAGAAAGGAAGGAAGGAAGGAAGGAAGGAAGGAAGGAAGGAAGAAAGGAAAGGGGGGGGGGAGGGAGGGAAGGGAAGGATAGGGTGAAGATGAGTAAAAACTAGGGAGGAGTAGGTGCAGGGGAGGGAGGTTGCTCGGTTTTGTTTTGTTTGGTCATCTAATAGTTCACACTCAGGTAATAGGGCTCAAAACACCAGGGCGTGAACAGCTCCGTTTAAACCTCCTTACTAGCGCGAAGAGTTTCAGTCAATAAATACTAGGTTTGAAAGCAACGCGGGCTAGTGGTGGAGTTACTTTCAACTCGCTGGAAAACTGTCCTAGCTTAGAATAACTGACTCCTCCGCACCGGACTCCACGCTTCCCACACCGCGCACAGGCGACAGCGCCTAAGTCACGGAACCCGAGCAAGCTCCGGGACGCCGTTCCATCACCTGGGCTCAAGAGTTGGGGGGCATCCAGGGGACCACAGCAGGCGCGGACGACCGGCGCCAGTCCCGCACCGGCCACCCATGGGGAAAGCAGCGGGAGCCCGAGCCCGCCGGCGCCCGCCGCGACTCCCCAGTCCTGCGCGAGCGCGGCCACTTACCCACGGCAGAAGTCATGACTGCCCCGCGCAGCACACGCCCTCAGTCCATGGCTCCAGTTCAGTCCACGCTCCCCAGAGTTTGAGCAGGAGACAAAAGTCCCCGCAGTGCCCACATTCCGTCCCGCACCCC
This sequence comes from Rattus rattus, assembly GCF_011064425.1. Classification (NCBI taxonomy): domain Eukaryota; kingdom Metazoa; phylum Chordata; class Mammalia; order Rodentia; family Muridae; genus Rattus; species Rattus rattus. The sequence goes on along the minus strand of NC_046154.1, from coordinate 173,130,612 downwards.
AGCCGAACCGCCTGAGCGCCTCACAAAGGACGGACGCCGGCTCCCGCGACCCTTTGGCGGAGCCGGCGCTAGCGGCCAGCGACAGGGGGACGTGCACGAGCGCCGCTCCGCCGCGCTCCGGGACGACCGCCAGGCGCGCGCACGAGAGGAGCTAGCCGCGACTTCGCGGACGCGCACCCCTCCTCACCTAGTAAGAAAATCCGCGCTCCGGGCGCCCCCTGGTAGTCGCGGGATGTAAAAGGCAGACAAAAGCCGTAGCTCTCTCCAATAGGAGCTCTGAAACACCCGCCCGCTCCCGCCCCTCCTGCTTACACGCTCACCCTCTACTCCAATAAGCAGGTCGGAAAGGGGCGTGAGTCGCGACGCATGCCGGGAGTTGTAGTTTTCGGTGCCCCTGAGGTGGGCAGGAGCCGAAGCCTGGGTGCCGCCTGCCCTCCTGCCTTCATTTCCCATCGTGCTGAGGCGGGTGGTATGGCGGAGAAGGATGACACCGGAGTTTGACGAAGAGGTGGTTTTTGAGGTGAGGAGAAAATGGCGGGGAGTGTGGACTGTCTTTGTTTCAGAAGGAGTAAAGGAAGAGCGTGGAGGCAAAGAGATTCAGGGAGGAGGGAAGGGGTGACTGGAGCCTGCGGGCCTGGGTCACCAATCCTCCGCTGTTTCGGGGCCTACAAGATGCAGCCTCCTGACAGGTATAGCCCAGGGTATCCTGGCGTAGCTGGCCTCTGCCTCTAGCTCGCCCAGAATTCCCAGATCCGGCGCAATTGACCGGCCTTGGGCAGGAGCCCTGATCAATCCTTACTTACCTTATAGCTGCACCGCCCTGGACTGCGCCTCGTTGGGGCGGGGCCGAAACGTGCTGGATACTCTCTATACTTCTTAACCTCCTCCCTTTTTATCTTTGATGTTTGCGGGTCTGTTATCCAGAAGCGCCTCTGATCATCATCATCATAATCATCATCAAGGCGTGGCCTTTGGAATGCAGGCAGGCAGCAGGTGCCTTTCTATGTGGGGTTTAAGGTCTGTAAGTGAAACCTGTGGTCAATGGTGAGAGCTCTGGAGTCTCAGTCCCTAGGTTCCATTCTTTTGTCCTTGCTGTTGCGCTAAGTGTAGCCAGTTCTGAATGGAAGCTCTGGTCTGGATGTGAAGGCTTTTGTGTTGGGACTATTTTAAGATGTCTCTGCCATCTTGAATTTAAAGAATAAAGTCAAGTGGTTTTTAATGCCATTTTCCCCATCAGACAGGTCAATACCCACACCCTGGAATGTTATGTGTAGGCATTGAATGTGCATGCCTTACTTTCCCTCAGCCAACTAGATTTCAGGAAATTCACACAAGAGAAAGACAAGAAATCCCCCCCGTGGTGTACAATAGGAGAGTGAGGTACAGTACAGAATGTGAAGTGTTGAGATATCTAAAAGGTGCCCGTGGAAGCTTAATTTGGAACCCGTTGTCCCCTCTTAGCACTTTAAAAAGCTACACCCAGCAAATGATACCCTAGGCAAACCCTTCAGCTGTGAATGAAATTAGAAAAGATAGATCGGAGAGAATATATTCCAGGAAAAGGATTTTATGTATGGCAAAGATCGGGGCGGGGTGACCATATTGAAAGTGCAGTTTGAGGGGCTGGAGTATGGAGAGTTGCCATGCAAAATGACTTAATGTAGCTATGATATCGAGGTGGGAAATATGGCTGCTTTGCTCTAATGAAGGGTCTAGTTGTGAGGAGTCGAATGGAGGGGACAAAGGCATACACTTTGGGAATCGGAAAAATTAATGAATACTGACTTAGACTGTCATTTCTTATATGAAATTGAGAGAATGGCTACAGATGGAATGTGGTGGATAGAGAGGAGAGAAAAGTAGGTGGCTGATTTTTTTTTTTTCTTTTTAGCCCTGCTTTCTTTGGTTTCTGGGTATGTTAAGTGTGTTTTTGGTTTGCGGCGTTTTATCGGTCTGGGGATGTAGTTCAGTTGATAGAGTGCTTGGCTTGAATGCACGAGTCTCTTGGCTCAATAGACAGCACCACATAAACCATGGATAGGGTGGTGCGCACATGCCTGCAGTTCCAGCACCCAAAAGGTGGTTGGTTGTAGGAGCAGCATAAAACTTCAAAGTTATCAGCTACTCAGCGAGACTAGGGTGAGATATGAGAGACCCTGTCTCAAAACGAAACATTTTATTACAATAGATAAAGCAAAAAAAAAAAAAAATCTTGGAAGTTTCTTCTGTTCAAATGTGTGACTATGTTTGCATGGGTGTTTGTTTGTTTGTTTAGCATGAAAGATATACCACAGAGTTTTGTATCTATTTTTACATAAATTTAAATGTCATTAATCTTGTCCCCACTCTGCCACCCCCCTTTCCTTTTGGAGATAGAAAGGGTCTTAGTGTGTAATCCAAGCTGGTCTTGAACTTCAAACTCTCTCATTTTAACCTCCTGAGTACCTTGGATTACAGGTGTACCTCGTCGTGTCCCACCATAATAACATTATACTGCTTAGATTTACATTTATAGATTCATTGACCATTTAAAATGTATTTACTTATTTACAATCTTGGTGCTAGGGATTGAACCCAGGGCTTTCCTATGCTTAGTAAGTATTCTCCACCCTCAGCCTAGCTTCTTAAAAGTTGCTTTGCATGAATCTTCCTTCTGTTTTCTTTTCTATTCGTCAGCGCATTGCTTTTATGTTTTATTACTTTATGTGCATGGATATTTTGCCTGCATGGATGTCTGTGCACATGTATGCTTGGTGCTCTTGGAGACTTAGAAGGGCGTCTGAGATCCCCTATGAGTTACAAGCAGTTGTGAGCCAACACGTGGGTGCTGGCAATTGATTGTGTCCTCTGGAAGAGCAGTCGATGCTCTCAACGTCTCTCTAGCCTCTGCACGAATTGCTCCCTCGTCTACTGCTTTGCTACTGTCATATGTGTAGACTTACTTCTCCAGCTTTCTGCTTAACTTTGTGGTCATTCACACGCACACACACACCAGAGTATACATAAGGCATGTACACATACGGAAAGTGTACACATTGATGGGTGTGCAAATGATAAGTGGAACATCACTAGCACTCTGCCCCTCCTTCCTGCTGTTTGTCAGTTTCTAGTCCCCACCCCAAGGATAGCCACTACTCAGAACTATAATGATTAACCTAGATTAGTGACATCTGTTCTTACTGTCTGTACACTGCCAGGTGTGACTTACACGCTCTTTCTCTGTCCAGCTCTTTTTCTTTTTTTTTTTTTCCCTTGCTGTTTTGTGACATTTTTTTTCTATGATTACCTATGCATTTTATTTTTCATACAATATCCCATGGCTCTTTTTAGTCAGGTCTTCTGAGGGATGTACATTAAGTAGTTTCTGCTTTGAAATTGTTGTAAGCAGTGTTATTGAGAACCTTTCTATAGGTTTTATTATTATTATTATTATTTATTTATGTTATGTATGTGAGTACACTGTCGCTGTCTTCAGACACACCAGAAAGGGAGCATCAAATCTCATTAGCGATGGTTATGAGCCACTGTGTGGTTGCCGGGAATTAACAAGACCTCTGGAAGAGCAGTCAGTGCTCTTAACCTCTGAGCCAATATGCGGTTTGGGTAAGCATATTTTTTTGTTGGGTAAATACTTAGAACCAAAAATACTGAATTATCGAAAAGAGATGTATTTGCCTTATATAGATATCCTCAAGCATCATTCCAAAACAGTATGGAAACTCCGGTCAGCAGCGTGTAAGAGCTCATTACACGGTACCTTACCAGCACCCTTTCAGCCTCGGTATCCATCTGGGAGATGTGTATTGGTCCTTTTGTGTGTTTTCATTTCTGCATCTCTGGTGTGGAACTTAAGATGACCACTGTGAGTCTTTCCATTAGCTTTCTCTTTCTATTAAAGAAACAACATACCAAGGTACAATTCCTTAATTGTATATCTACCCAACATCTCTTAGGGTGTATGTATGTGGCTCCTGCACATTTTTAAAAATAAATTTTTATTACATGTATGCACACACATGCACACAGGGAGATCAGAAGACAATTTACAAGAGTCGATTCTCTACTTCTACCATGGAGGCCCTGCAATCAAATGCAGGCCCTCAGACTCGGCAGCAAATGCCTTTGTCCACTGAGCCATCTAAATGGCAGCTCCTGCATTTTTAACAGCTTATTGTAAAAAACAGAATCTCCTCAGTTCATTCAAATCCACTTGATCTTTTTCTCTTGTATGGAGAATGCTTCAAGGAAATACTCAAATAACCCTAAAATCACAAACATGTTTTCTCTAAAAACTTTGGCCCTTTGTAATTGATCCACCATTTTCCCCCCATATGCATATCTGGTTGGCCTGGTATCATCATTTCCCCCATTAAAATATGTTGCCTTTGTTATTAAATCAAAGTATCACTTTATTTTATTGAGATAGGCCTCATTATGTAGACCAGTCTAGTTCAGACTCACAAAGATGCTAACTATGCTTCCTGAATGCTGGCACCACTACATCTAGCATGCCTTTTCTTCTTTCTTTCTTTTTTTCTTTCCTTCTTTCTTTCCTTCCTTCCTTCCCTTTTCTTCTTCTCCTTCTTCTTCTTCTCCTTCTTCCTCTTCCTCTTCCTCCTCCTCCTCTTCCTATTCCCTCCCTCCCTTCTCCCCCCCTCTTCCTTCTAAAGGCAAAGTATCACTATGTAAGCCAGACTTTCTATTTCCTCAACACTGATGATCCTTCTGCCTCAGTCTCCAAAGCGGATGACAGTCATGTGCTGTCACCACTGGGCAAGTTCTTGCTGTGTTTTCCCCGTGTCATATGATCTTCCTGATTATGCCTTTGGCTGCTCTTGACTCACTGTTCCATATGACTTCAGAAATGATGAGCTTGAGGCTTTCGGCCTTTAACAAACCTCGTGAGATTTTGTCTGAGATCACATTAAATCCATACGTTAGTTTTGGGAAATCTGACACCTTTGTAACTTGAATCTTCTAATCCAAAGCACTTATTTCCTGCCTTGTGTTTTCATTGCTTCGCATTGAATCAAGAACTTCATCCATGTAAGCATAATTTCTACTGCCAGCTTCTGATCGCCTTCTCAAAGCAGTCGGCCTTCCATCTCTGTTTGTGTCCTAAAACTGATTTTAAAAATTGAGAGTTATCTCTTCCTTGAAACTAGAGCTAAATTGGCCAAAAGAAGAGTGAATATATGTTGTGGTAAATATTTAATTTCAGTTGGGGGTATGGATCATTAAGTTCCAGATTAAAAAACACATAACTTTTATATTTATAATAAGTCTTAAATACTAGATATCTACCCTCTATGTTCTTAGTCTACTTCCCTGCTAATGACCCTGAGATAGATGACTTGCCATGTTCCACCCGGACTGCTTTTCTCCACCTGGCCAGCCCTCATGGCCAGTTCTCATGAGCCCTTACCCCATAGTATCTTCTCCCTTTCTCCACCTTCTCTCTCTTCTCTCCTCTAGCCTTAGACCCCAAGCCTGGGAACCAAAACCTCTTTCTGCCCAGCAATAGGCCATCTTCACCCAACCAATAGTTTTAAGTTAAGGGGCAAGGTCATATAGCATCACTTGGTGTACGTGAGATTCTCTCGCCCTTGAGATAACCAGAGCTTGGGGGCCAGTATTAGCATTGTAATATCTACCAAAAACCAGATCTCAACAAATCTATTCCATCAGCCTGTGTGTTTTATAGTGGTGATTTTGTACTTTGACTTTTCTTTGTAAGGTATTACAATAGACAAGCGTAGAATCTGAAGCAGGAAGCTCTCTTTCAGCTCTTCATTCGTTAGCGTGACTTTGAGCAAGTCACTTATCTCGGCTTCAAGTTCTCCGTAGCCTGTCGAAATAATAAGCTGTATGATGGAGAGTAGTGGTGGATATTACGTGATTGACTAGAACAGTTGCTTAGACCTGCCACATTATAGGCATTCAGCAGACATTATTAGCGTTTTCTAGCTAATTGTCCTATATGAAGGTTAACATGTTTTTCCCCTTTGTTATTTGAGACAGAGTTTAAATGTGTAGCCCAGGTTGACTTGAACTTGTGGTATTCATCCTGCCTCTGCCGCATGCCGTGATCGCGTGTGTGCATCACCACATCCAGCTGTCTCTTCTGAGATAGGGGCTCACTGTGATCTTTCTTCCCTAGAAGCTGGCCTAGAAGCTGTCCTAGAAGCCGTCGTGTAGGCCCAGGCTGGCCCCAGACTTACAGACTTACTCTGCCTGTCTCTGCTTCCCTCCCAAGTGCTGCAATGAAAGGTGTACACTACCATGAGCAGCAAGCCTTTCTTGTTAGGAGTAGTTCCTTAGTTTTTACTCTCACTTATGAGACTAGACTACACAGGACGTATTATGTACAGTGTTTATTTATGCCCTTTTTATATTCCATAGATTAATTTCAGCTTACCATATAAAGTTATTGGTTTATTTAGTTCATCAGCTAAATATAGTTTGTAATTTTTATTTTTACTATTTATTTATTTATTTATTTTTGAGACAGGGTTTCTCTGTGTAGCCCTGGCTGTCCTGGAACTTACTCTGTAGACCAGGCTGGCCTTGAACTCACAGGGATCCACTTGCCTCTGCCTCCACCAGTACACCATCACCACCAGGCTTCTCTTTTGTATTCTATAGAGTTCCGGCTTTTCAGGTAGACTGTTCAAAGAATCGGCTATTGGCTTTCTTTGACAGGAAGTTATGATATTCTATAGACCTAAGGGCTAAGGGAAGAAAGTATTTTTTGGAATACAGTCAAAGTTCAAGTTAAAAGAGAAGAAAATACCTGTAGGGGTTGTGGCTTTTAGTAGAGGAATGCAGTCAACTGCTGCTCTGAAGGTTTTCTGACTAACTAAATCCACGTGGGATGGAAATGGTAAAGGAATACAGGTTGATATAGATCAAAACAGTTAGGGTTAGAATTACAAGTCTGAGAGACACATGGAGAAAAATAATCACCCATGACACACATCCCTTACCAATACTAAAGTAAGTTGTGAGCTAAAGAAGAAATCAAGATGGTAATCACAAAACTGTAAGACGAACTACCCTCCTTCATAATTCACGAAATACAGCCAAAGCAGTACTCATGGGACAATTTATAGTCTTGTAAGTTATTTTCAGAAGTCAGGGGTTTAGCTCATGGAGCTTGGGGAAAATAATCCAAATAAACATAAGGAATCTGTACTATTCTGTAAAGTAGCAAAACATTTTTAAATGTGTAAAAAGCCTACAATTTTTAAAGAATTAAAAATTGCCCCACTGTGGTGGAGCACACCTTTAATCCCATTATTTGGGAGGCAGAGGCAGACAGAGCTCTGAGTTTGATGCCAGCCTGGTCCACAGAGCAAGTTCTGGTACAGCCAAGGCTACACAGAAAAACAAAGATAAATAAATATATTAATTAATTAATTAAAAATAAAGAACTATAAAGAGAAACAGCACAAATTAACATTGTATGCTCTAATTAGTTTAGAATGATAATTGTTGCCATACTGTCTCTGACCTGCCAGCTCCCGAGTAATGGCACAGAGACGTACTGTCATGATTACAGCTTAGGCCTTAGTTGGCTGCCTCCCAGCTAGCTCTAACTGGAGTAATCCTCGTTCACATCTGCCCTGTGGCCTGTCACCTCTCGTTCAGTCCTAGCATCCACTCTTTCCATCTCCTTGCCACACTGGCAAATCCCCGTGCCTGATTCTTCCCCAGAGTTCCTTTCTCGGCCTGGAAATCCCACCTTCCCTCACCTTCTCGGCTACTGGTTGTCACTCTTTATTAAGCCAATCAGAAAGGGATGGAGGTTTGTATTTATGAAATACTCAGGCAAATGATGATCCATATAATAACAATTCCAAAGCCTGGCCTGCACTCGGCTCTCTGCTGTTCAGGAATCAACATTTAAATAATACCAAGACAACCTTCATACACTGCACAAAAGGATTACCCTGTCAGTTGCTTCAGTGGCACAGCCGTGGCTTCTCCATGATTTCAACTGCAGTAATAAACTCACTTGAATAGGAGACAGTAAACATCAGAGAAATCTGTGGCCACTGGGCAGTTGTGCAAAAATCCAAAAGAGTGGAAAGGCCAAACCTTAAAGAAGATTCATCCCTTTATGAGATCAGCTGTTATAGGCCCACAGCATCTGCAGTCTGTAGGATTCTGTAAAGTATCACCTTCTAACCTGTTGGCATATAACTATGACTTTTAAAGAAGTCTAAAGGACTAGTGGTTAGGCTTTTGTCTCCTCCAAACCAGTTACTCTTGTACAGATATTTAATTTTGGATCAGAGGGCTTTTTTAAAATACAGTGTCACCTCTTTGGATACCGTAAAAATGTTAGCTAAGATTTTCTGCAAAGGCGGTATTCAAATTTTGTCCAGAACACATTTCAGTACCACCAATGTGTTCAAAAGCAATGAGCTATACACTCATGTTGAATACACAGCCAACAAGTTGAAATGATTTTCCCAGGACACCACAAGCCTAGCTCAGTGTTGACTCAGCCACTACTGGCCATAAGTCTGTTCTACAGTATGTTCAACTTTTAAGATCGTTGCAGCATCTCCAAGGAAAAACCAATCCAGGCTCAAAGCATATGCGAGCTACCCATGGTTTTGTGATTTCTCAGACCCCAAACACTACCAAGAGCTCCTCAGGCCTAGGCTCCTAGGCTCCTAGGACTCAGGCCAGCTCACCTAGACTGTGCACAGTTCCTAGTTAAACTCTACTGAGCAGAAAACTCGTTAGACACATGTTTCCTTGCCAGCTATGATTTGACTCACTCAGCCAGTGCACTGTATTCGGATTTTGCTAATTTGACCTGTTTGTAGATACTCAATGCTATAAGAGTGTAAAACAAAGTTCCCAGAAAAGAAACGATACACATGTGTTAAACATTCTACAAGGCCAACTGGCTGACTATAGAGAACTAGAATCTTACAGGTTGGGGGCTCAATTTTACCTTGGGTTGTCTTCGGCTGCCTTCTAGATAACCATTTATTGCCCACCTTTGTGTGACATAACATCCTCGTGATTATTAGGTAAATCTATTGGGAATGTTTAAACAGACCCCTAGCTTCCACCAACTCAAAAGCCGAGAATGTCATGAAATAGTATCTGAGGCCAATGGCAGAAATCAGGATCAAAAATTCCCATTATTCTATTACTGTAAGCACTTCATGAAACAAACCATTGCCATGCTGGAACCCAGTGTTTTCCTGCCACCATCACTGGTATTTGGCTCCAGAATAAATGACCTCTTTTTGTATCATTTCTGTGTATGTGTAATATGATGTATGGGTATGTATGTATATGTGTATGTGCAAGCATTCATGTGCATTAGTTCAGGTGTGCACCGTGCCACAACATAGGTCAGAAGACAAATTGGTTATAGGTTCTTACCTTCCCCCTTGTTTGAGGCGAGAGTATCATGTTATCGATACTGTGGAGGCCAGGCTAGCCCATGAGCCTTGGGAGTTTCTTGACTCTTCCTTCCATCTCTCTATCTCCTAAACTACGAGCATGAGACTATGCCTAGTTTATATGAATTCTCAGGATTTGAACTTGAGTCGTCAGACTTATGTGGGATAGCTTCACCTACTGAGCCATCTCTCCAGCCCCAGAATAAATGATGTTTTAACTCCTTTGAAATGAGAGATGCGTGTTTTGCATCTGTATCAGCTGTAAACAGAAACCTACCTATCCCCAAAGGGAATTTCAGGTTAGAAATCAGTGGTTAGCTCACTGCACAGATCAGTACAGATCACTGTTGCAGTCCTCATAAAACAAAGAATCCATGGGCATAACGAAGCAGAGAGCAGCGTGGTGCAAGCCTGCAATGCCTACCTAGCTCTAGGGACAGACTTAGACCGGAGGATTGCACATTTGAGATGAGCATGAACCTTGTAGTGGAACCCTATCTCAAAAAAGCCACAAGAGGAAGAAAATGTGAACCTCTGTTCTCCTTCCCCCTGCCAGATCTCTGACCAATACCCCCAACTGGAAGAATTTAAATTTATATCCAGTTTAGCAGCAAGATTGGTCAGTGTCCAGTGTAGCTTACCCATGTCTTTGATACAAGAGGTATGCTGGAGTATGAGAGGTGCACTGGAAGCGCAATAAGCCAGACTACATCGGCCAGAGGCCCAGCCTCTCGTCCCCTGAGAAAGTGTGTCAGTGCTTTTCATGTATTTGGTGTAATACTGTGCACTCCAATGATGTTTCAGAGTCAGAAGTCCAGCGCATACATGTCACAGACTTTACCAGAGAGGCTCATACCTCATTAAAATAAAAAAGGTTTAGTTTTAAAAGGCATCCCAAGAATATCCTTTTAAAAAGCTTTTTATTGATACTTTGTGAGTTTCACATCATGCACCCCAATCCCACTCACCTCCCCATCCTTTCCCCCCACAATAACAAAACACACAAACGCAAAACAAAACATAGAAAATGTCTCATCATGGAAGCTGTATTGTGTCACAGTGTGCCCCCACAGTATGCCCTTCTGTCTACACATCTTGACTTGCAAATGTTCATTGCAATGTGTCATTGGTTTGGTTGGAGGTCTCTGGCTTATGTGACACCATGAATATTGGATCCTCACCAGGACTCTTCCTGGTTATCCTGTTGCTGCCTTTTGTCATGGAGATCCTGCAGCTTTGGAACAGCAGGTCGGGCCCTTTCATGCACCTCAACAGTTCACAGATGATGTAGATTTGGGGTATGCCAACTCAAAGCCCTGGATCGCAGTGGCAGTTGAGCTGGTCAGCCCACTGGCTCTCCCTTATCTGCCACACTGTGGGAGCTCTCAAGTGCTGCTCTGGCTAGGTTACCCAGTGATGCTGTTGGCAGGAGGCAGAGTCAGTTCTTGAGCTCTTGTATCCTTGGGGTGGCTTACTCACAACCCAGCCTCCAAGCTCTCACACCTTTGGGCTAGCTCACCCACTCCTTCACCATCAGGACCACTACTTCCAATGTGTTGCCCAGGCAAGGGTCAGGGCCAGTTCTCCCTAGTACCACAACTGGTGAGAGGCAGGGATAGCTCTACTGCTCTCATGACTTCAAGACCAGCTCTGACTACCACAGGTGCGGGGTTGTGGGAGTGTGGGGTTGTGGGAGTGTGGGGTTGTGGGAGGTGCGGGGTTGTGGGAGGTGTGGAGTTGCGCACCTTCCACCAGGACCCAGCCCTACTGTGCTGCCCAGGCAAAGTGCTTGGCATGCTCTCCTAAATGCCACAGCTGGCAAGGGGCAGGGTCAGCTCACCCACTCTCGTGAGCCTTTGACCGCTAACATTCTTTTTACCTCTTTCTTAATCCATTTTAACTCTCAAAGTATCTTTTTAAGATTTAGTTTTTTACTATTCTTTAGTTATGTGTATATGTGTGCTATGGGCTTGTGTGTGGGGACAGAGACCAGAGGCATTGGATCCCCTGGGAGTGATTGTGAGCCACCTGGCAGTGCTGGGGACCAAACTCAGGTCCTTTAGAGGAACAGTGAAACTCAACCCATGTTACCTCCTCATCCTCTTGTTAAGGTATCTTGTTCTAATTTACATTTTCTGGATTATTAGTGAGTTTCACTGTGTTTTCAGTCATCCCCGGCTCAGCTGTAAGTCTTCATAATCTGAAAGGTGGTCTAAAAGAGTGACAAGGAGGGAGGGAATAGGAGACTTCTCAGGCCTGCTTCCCAGTCCTCCGGAAGAGTCTGAGCGCCTCAGTCCCTCAGGGGCTACATCCCAGTGAACTTCCACAGTTGCTACCTTACAGTGGAGCCTCCTTCTCTAAGGAGGTTTGATGTTTGTTTGTTTCTTTGTTTCTTTGTTTGTTGGGTTTTGTATGTTATATATGAGACCATAGGAGGCTCTCACTATGTAGTCCTGGCTGGCTTTAAACTCACGAAGATCCTCCTGCCTTTGCCTCCCTAGTACTGAGATTGAAGGTGTGAGCCTCGCCCAGCCTTAACATTGTTTGCTTTAATCGGAACCTTCTACCAGCCATTCCACCACTAAGGGCAGAAAATTTGGGGGCCCACTGTACCTACCCTAAGGGCAGTCTTCAGCCACTCAGTGGTTAAACAGCGGCAGCACCCAGATTTAAGAGCTGCTGTGGTGGGGCACTTGCTTATTAGCATATATAGGCCTTATATTCAGGCATCGGTACCAGAAAGAAAAGAAAAATTATTTAGAAACTGATGGTCAGGCATCATGTCTGACAGGAGTAAGATACAAAATAAATACTGAATGCCAAGATGGCTGTTACTACATCATTAAGATATTTAGAGAGATAGTATTCTCTAGTCACCTGAGAAATGCATTAAATTCCTGATTTCAGTCTTTCTAAATGTCCCATTCTTCTTTCAAGACAGGATCTTGCTCACTGTATACCTTAAGCTGTCCTTGAACTTGGGATCCTCTTGTCTCAGCCTCCCAAATCCTGGGTTTACAGGCAAACAGCACCATACCTGACTCAAGTTTTCATATAGTAATTTAATGGAAGAAAGTTTGAGAGATTCTGTTCACTCTGAAACCCTGCTTCTCCTCGATAGGAAAATAAGAACTTTACACCCGAAAGGCCAGTTTCAACTCAGGCTGTCCTCGTGGTCCTCTGGCCTCAGCCCCCTGGTATGTGTGCTCTGTCATGCTCAGCTTGTGGAACCTTTGTATTGCCATTGAATCTTTGTTCTTGGGAATGTTACTGTCAAAGGCTTTCTTGTGTCTGTTGACTTTCTTCTTCCTTTCCCCCTTTATTCTTGACTGAAAAGATCATTTTTTCACCTTGTAATCTTGATCTTCTCTCACCTACATCTTTAATGCTTCACATAGGTTGTAAATGTTCGCTGTGTATTGGCAGCAGTCCCGTTTGTCCTTTGTACCCATGGCAGCGCCTCAGCTGAATGAATGAGAACGAGGGAACTGACTCAGAAACACCTCCCACATTAAATGTATGAGGTCATTTAAAAGCCCCGCTCTTACTTGCGTAAAGCTTCTTTCTTCATATTTTAAAAGCTCTTACCGGTCTTTTAAGAGCAATGGGCATTGTACGGAGTGTTATGGTGACTTCCTCCCTGCATACATTGCTGCTCTGAGTACCGACTAATGGAAGGAAGTGCAGACACATGGGCATGGGCGTTTGTTGATGGAGTTTGCTCTCTGGGATAACTAGATGTAAGACATGCTTCCTTAAATTGAGTCTTTTGTTTCGGTTATAGATCATAAAGCCCTAAATCCTATTATTTAAAAAGAAATCTAATTCCAAATAGTAGCTGAGAAGCTTGGCAACATTGTTACTTTTACCACTGTTAATAAAAGACTATCAATGCTCTTAAGTCCCAACCCAGCATCATAAAAGGTAGACCACTGAAACTAACTTAGCTATGCAAAAGAAATTACGTAGATATATAAATTATAAAATTTAATAAAATTATAATAATTAATGTTGGAGAGCAAACCTATCTTTTCCCTGTTTGCTTCTATGTTTTCTTTTTTTACTTTATTACATATCCTCTGGGCTCAAATAAGGATTTCTTGATTTATTTTTAAAATTTAGACATTTGAAAAAAGTAACCTGTTTTTTATGGTTGTGGTCCTGCTGATGTAACCAACGGTCACATGAGTGTTCCCCAAGCACTTTACCACCCAGTGATACTCTGGCCCTTTTCTATATCCTTATGGCCTCTGTTAATACGTAAGCTCATTGTCCAGAGCTGTGATGCACCAGCTGCTTACGTTTGAGGGTTTGTTCTTACACAGGCTCTCGCCATGCTGCCTCAAAGTCCTGGGTTCGAGAGCTCCACCTGGCTCGTTGCTCAGACTCTCTCTAGACTTGTGCCACACTCCTGTTATCTGCTGTATTCTTTCTGTGACTACCAGTACTTCATGCACTTAACCTTACACTTTTTCAGTATTTTACAAGCATTGTTGAAAGAATCTGGGTTAAGAGACTGACTTACATTCATTAGCAGTAAGATTCAGAATGAATCACGTACTCTCCAGTGCCTATCTCCCAGTTATTATAAGATTTCGCCAGGCGAACCAACTATTCCTTTGCTGTGTTCCAAGAGCTCCGAAGCCATCTGGTGGACTGAGTAAATGCGATTGGGCTTTTGGAATCTTGCATCAATTAGGAACTACATGAAGGGAGTCTACTAATGGTTTAGCCTGGAACCCCGGGTTTAGTCCTAGTTTTCTCTAGATTTGATCCAAGTGTCCCCCCAAGCACCCAGAAATAAAACTGCCTTAAGGATTTAGGAGTGAAAAGGTCTGAGCTACGGGTAGTGTATTAATAAGTCTTTTGTCTCCAGACTTCCTGAGTACTGCTTCAAGTATCCACTGAGACTCCATGGGGCTAGGCCCACCACAGATAAGCGAACCAAAGTGCCCACTCTCTGTAATTTGAAATAAGGTGTTTGAAGACATCCTGTACTTAAACGTGCACTGCAATATGTAGCTGGTAGAATATCGCCATCTATGTTTTATCAGGGGAATCATCCTGGCTCATCCACAGCCTTCCATTTCATACAGTCCAAGACCTTTACTGAAAATGCACTTTCTACTTCAGCATATCCTGCTTGCTTTAGTGATTGGTCTGTCTGTCTGTCTGATGGCAGATTAGTCTTGATCTTACCTGTGTATCCAAGAAAGTCTTAGAACTCCTGATCCTCCTGCCTCCTTCATCCCCAGAGTGCTGAGATAGTAGGCATGCACCTCTGTTTCTAGTGTCTCTGGCTTTCTAAGAAAAGGAATAGTCACTTTGAAAGATTTCATTCAGCTCTTTAAAACTAGCGTGGGCTTAAAAACCTCAGGGAGGGCTGGCAAGATGACTCCTCAGGAAGAGCCTATCTGCCAACCCTGCAACCTGAGTTTGAGTCCACGTGAGGGAAGTTGAAGTGGACTCCCAAAGGTGCTCTTCTGACCACCACATACGCACCATGGCGTCCACATGCCCACCAGCCACCACTCCTCCCTAAAGTATAGATAGATAAAAGAAAATACAGAGAATCTCTTTTGTGGGGTGTGTGTGTGTGTGTGTGTGTGTGTGTGTGTGTGTGTGTGTGTGTGTGTGTGTGTGTTTTCAAATTTGGAGTAGGCAAAGAGAGTATAAAGTTGATATGATCTCTTAGCATCCAAACTTCATTTTAATGATATTTGTATGTTCTTCTCACATAATGTTATATAGAATGTGTTTGATGTTTTGGCTTTTTTAAAAGAAAGATCAACTGAAAATGATAGTTATAAGTGCCTGACCCAGCATATAGCACCAGTCAGGCAGATTACCAAAGCTACGAAAGCTTGATATTGTCAAGGCCAGGGCACACTCCACAACCGACCTTTGCTAGCGCTCCTCTAGGCTAAGACCAATTCACAGTTGACTGCTGTTCAGTCAGTTAATCTATAAGCTACAAAAAGTCAGCTTTCTCCTTTTTGATGAGTTTGTTTGATTTTTATTTTGTTTTTGATTTAGGTAGTATTGTCTTAAGAACATTTTCATTATGCGCAGAGGGCTAAACATTACTCCCTTAGAAACTTTCTGCCCACGGTACATTAATTGGATGATATTCATGTCAGTGAAAATGTTTAGAAGCTGGCAGACAAGAAGAGGTGTGATTCTGTGTCCTGCCTGCTCTACTGCTGTATGAATGAACTTGAAATATACACTAGTGTTAGCTACCATCCTTTGAAGGCTTCTCAAGCCCCATGCTCAGTGTTGCTGAGTAACAGCACTGAAATGATGGTCAGGTTTTTTCAAAGCACTGCTTCTGATGGAAAACTGCTTAGTAATGACAGACACGCCCTCCAGTCCAGTGGCCATTTTGTCCTGTGGCTCTGGAGAAACAAGTGGGAATCATAGAAACCAGTCTGCAGCAGAGAGAGTATGGGCAGGAGGCAGTGCATTTCTCAGCGAGGAAACTGGAGCTCTGAAAACTATGCTGCCTGTGAGTACTTAAGTTGGACTATATTTTATGCGTTCTTTTAATATTTTTAAATTCTGCCATTAGGTTTTGTCTCTGTTGATGTTAAAGATCAATTAAGTGCGTTGATTTGGGGCTTTTTGAATAAGTAGTATTTTAGAAGGTGTGCTAAAATATGTAAGCTCCAACAAATATTTCCTATTGTTTTAAATTTTTAATCTAGCAGGATACTAGCCTATGATATTTTCCAGTGCTTTAAGAGGTGAAAGGCAGTTTGTAGTTCATTTTAGATTATACTTTACAGTCATTTATTGGGTTAAAGTCAAGCAAATAGATACTGGTTTCTATAGGAAAAGAAACTTGTATTTTTCATTGTATAGCTTGTTGATTTGATTTGAGTTTTGACTCTTTAAAGTACTCATTTAATATTTTAGAAACTGATTGCCTGATAGTGACAGTCTTGGTGTGATAGTGACAGTCTCCTCAGCACATTCTATGTATTCTGAAGTTAGCCTGAGAGAATGAGGCAGTCATATCACATGAAGGCATTTACCTTTTTCATTAACAACCTCCCCCAAAAGAATATCCACTTTGTATATGATGTCATAGTGAGACCTATGGCTTATCCGCTTTTTAAGAAAGGTCCTCATCATGTTATCTCAGCTGCTGTCAAACCCTGGGCTTGAGTGATCCCCCACCTCAGCCTACTGACAGTGTGGGAACTACAGGCCTGTTCCACCATGCCCTGACTTTACATCTGTGTGATCAGTTATACTCAAAGATAAAAGTCTTTTTTTTAATGTTTTAAAGCAAGAAATTGTGATTTGCTGACAGTCATCTATCAAATCTTTTTAATCGTTAGTGCCTTTTCCTTAGAACTTTCATTTTAAAATTAGCATCTTTTATAGGTACTGTTGACATGGTATAAACTTCTGAAAATATATGACTGACTGACTTTGTACCACATACAAGTTAATATACATTTGAAGAGAAAAATTAGTGATTTGGTGACTACTGTAATGGGACTAGAAATCATTCCTGGGCCTCTGAAGCAGGGTGAGCATAGACTGGTGTAGGTGGGAAGTCTGCATAACAGATCCCTTCCCAGATATTGCAGCTGCAGGTTTCTGTGCCAATGCTTTGGTCCTCACACCGCAGTAGTAGTCGCCAGTGTGGTGGCTTTCCTGTTCCTATTGTGCTTAATATAGACTGGCAAGCCCTAATGACTAACATCTGACAGTAGTTAGCATTTTGCCAGATCCAACAATGTGGCTTAAATATAGTCCTGATACTTAAAATAAAGACATATGTAATATATTAAATCATTACTTTTAGTATGGAAAACAGCACAAGATGACTTTGTTCATTTGCTAAAATAACACTTGATTGGACACTGATACCTTTTTTATCAGTAGGGCTTGTGTTGAGTTCATTGTTTTCAAGAATTACTTGAATGTATTATATAATATGAAATGTAATATTATACATTAACTCAAATAATGCAGGAATATCAAGGCTCGACACCTCGTATTAGAAGTGGCAGGCCAGTGGATGGATGTGTTTCTATTTTCCTACCTAATTTAGTGTATAACATACCTGTTTGCCACACCCTTGCCAGTGATATATGTTGCCAGATTTCTTTTTTGTTGTTCAGTTTATTTATTTGATTTTACACTTATGAACGTTTTCCCTTCGTGTATGTCTGTGCTCATGTGTATATCTGATGCCCATAGAAATCAGAAGGTAGTGTGTAAACCACCCAGTAGGTATTTTCAAACCAAACCCAGGTCCTCTGCTAGAGCAACAAGTGCCTTTGACCACTGAGCCATCTCTCCAGCCCCTCCCCACCCCCCGTTGTCTATACCTGTGTCTGATATAGGTCTGCCGCTATATTTGCTTTCTAAAATATTGCATCTATATATTCAGTAGGCTAACTCTCCCGATGGCTAGTATTTAAGGCTGTATAATTCACATTGGCTATCTGTCACTCAGGCACACATACTCCCCCCACCTCCTCCCAAGCCCTTGGGCCTTCTAGTTAGGATCTCCCTCTGGAGCCTATTCTGGCCCTAAAGTCTAGAGCCTTCCCCTGAGTGTCTCCTGAGTGCTGGTGGTGCACTCATGCACTACCCATTCCGTGTGTCTCAGGGTTACTCCTGACTTGCTGTTTTCTCCTCTAACTGTTGCTTTGCTGCTGTTTTATGTTTCCGTAGACATCACCATTGTTCAACATGGAATTGTTGAAACCAGAAATGTAGGCACCACCCCTGTTTCATCTGAATGTTGTCTTAAAGTCACTCCTGAGCATGAAAGTTTCAATATACTTTTGGACTGTATTGTCAGAAGGTCTGAATTGCTGGCTAGAGTTTAAATTTTCTTTTAAGAAATGACTTGATATTAGGACAGGATCATAGAATGTTCCTGACATGGCCTGCAATGCACACTTCTGCCACTTTGCACGACATATTTACACACACAGACATATTTATGTGAAGCAGCACACTCAGCACTGATGATTGTAAAATCAAATATCAGTCAACACCGAACAACGCTGAAGATGCTGTACTATCCTGCAGTATCAAATAGCCATCATAATTTAGTTCTTCATGACAGGCAAGCACTTCTAACCCAATAACATACAAACTTGCTTAAAGTTTTTTTATGGTAAAATTATATGTCTGCTAGAAAGTTATTTAAAATAAATTTATAATTTATTATCAGCAAAATATTTAATTTTTTACCTCTTTTCCATATCTATCTACATAATACTGCATAAACTTGATCAGTCAAAAAATGGAACACAGGTAGAAAAAGTTTTATTAAGCCCTGACCAATGGCACAATTATGGAGGACTGGTTCAATGAAGCCTTGATCCTTCCCATAAATAGCAAAGTCAACAGATGCTCAAGTCCCATTTACAAAATGAGACGGTGTTTGCATGTACCCTGTACATACCCTCCAATGTACTTCACTAGGCACTGATGCACATGATGTAATGTAAATGTTGCATTCTTGTTTACAGAGTGATGACAAGAAAAGCAGATACCAGTTTGTCTTCTAAGTACCACCTATCCATGGTTGTTTAAGTCCACAGGAGTGAAGTCTATAGCTCAGTTGAACATCGGTGGTGTTTTTCATGTCAGTATAAAGGAAGTCACCAGGGAGGAGCCATTTCTGAAGGAGGCAGGGTTGACTTAGACACCTGCCTTTCCAAGTTTCTACCTCTGGCCCAGTTAGCCAGATACTCCAACAGGTGTCTTCTAATAACCAGAATTCACTTAAATTATATGAAATTCAAGGAGAAATAATCTACTAGTCAGCTAGAATTCTTGCAAGCCTCAAGTTTCAAAGTTAAAGTGAGGGCAGAGCGACACAGTTCTGTAAAGAAACTCACCTTCTTGCTGCCCATGGTAGTGCATCCCTGGAATCCAAGCCCTCAGAAAACTGAAATAGGGTCACACTTCCAATATGAGGCCATCTCCATGGAGACACACTGTTCCAGGAACACAGTTTGCTCACTGTTTCTGTCCTTGGCAGGCTCTTGGATATGGCGTGGCCTGAGATGCCTGGTGGGTGTCTGCAGTGCTACAAAGCTAATGATGTAGTCATCATTATGGTGGGGCGAAGACCACCGTCAGGCCCTCCCGGCCGTGGTCCTCTTCAGTTGTCTCACCTCCAACCCATTTGTAGTTTGTCTTTTAGTCTTTCCTTCCCCTGGGTACCTACACCACTTATTATTAGAATTGCCACCTCCTGCCATCTTTGACTAATTCTTCTCCAGCTCTAGACCTGAAATTTGTATCTCGTTCTGTTGTGTTTGAAGCACATTATGAGAGATAGTTTAGGAAGGAAAGTATTTTATCCAGCCTGTTCATTTCTGAACTGAACTTTGTTTTAAAATAACGGCATTGACACTTTTATGGAATGTTATCATGGACTATTAAAGACAAACGAACAACCCAAGACTGCATTAAAGGAGTGGTCCAGGCTTCACAGAGACATTGGATAGGACCTAATGTCTGAGTATGAGGCACACAGGTGGGGGACACCATGAAGTGCCCTAAGGATAAGACCTGGATGAGCCAAGTTCTTGAACCTTTTGTTCAACAAAAAAATTGGGGCTTTCTTGTCTGCTTTTATTTTTATTGCAGAAATATGCTTCAACCACCAGAAAAACCCTAGTACAACCCAAAACTCTCGGCTATTTTCCCACTTAGTGGAATTCTTTCTGGTACTGTGGATTGTGTTTCTGTCAGCTAGGATTTACAGGAACAGTGAACCACAAGGATTTCCTGAGGAGGAGCTCCCACATGCTGTGTCTGAGCTTTCTCATATTTCTTTTGGCAGCAGTGATTCACTTCAGGACTTCAGAATTATACTTTGAGTCCAGTGTTAATGCTTTCTTTTCAAAAAACAACTGAAACATTTGTAATTCTGTTTTGCTTAAACCGAAGAAAAGAGTTTTGCATGCCCTGCACACTTCCTTTCCAAGGTTACCATTAGTGTGTAATAATGCTCACTATATGAAAAGTAGATCTTTGCATACATTTAATTGGTTCTGAGACCTACTGGCCCCTAAATAATAGTGGTTAGGACGGTTGCAGTAGGGAGGGAACTCTACCTTGTCATAAGAAACAGTGCATTTTATATTGAGTGATCAAAGTTTCCTTAAATTTTATTTATTTCTATGTTATGTGCATTGGCGTTTTGCTTACACGTATATGTGTGAGAGGCGGTTGGATCCCCTGGAACTAGAGATAAAGACACTCACAAGCTGCTGTGTGAGTGCTGGGAATAAAACCCTGGATCTCTGGAAGAGCAGCCAGTGCTCTTAAGCACTGAGCCCCACTGCAGCCCAGTGAGGGAGTTTTGATGCTGACAATGCTCACCCTTTCTGTGTGGCTCCTCAGTAAGTGTTCATGTTCTTACCTGTTCACTAAGGAACATGCTCTTCATGTTCCACTAATGCTAACCCTTTCCAGGTTGGCGATCACTTGTCAGATTTTGTCATAACCCTTTGCCTTTCTATGAGTGCTAGAAAAGACTGCTAAAATGCTTCTTGGTTTTCAGTGAACACATATCTATTTAAAGCTTTCTTTCCTTTGTATACTTCATTTAGTAGACTTCAAAACAGAAGGAAAAAAACTACCAACAAAAGGAGTTGTAATAAATTGAATGCAAAAACAGTTAAAGGTGGCCTCATTGGCTGGAGAGATGGCTGTGTGGCTCAGAAACGCCTCCTCTTCCAGAAAGCCAGCTTTAACTCCTAGCACAACTCTGGAACTCTCCTCTTCTGCAGGATCCAGCACCACCTTCTGGCCTTTCATGGGCACTGGATGCATGTGGTACACAAACATATGTGCAGACAAAACAAAAAATAATAAAAACCAGATTCCACAACTCTTCTACTACTGCAGTCGCAGTAAGGAGGTTATCAAATGTGTCAGTCTACTCTCACCTATTTTTTTAATTGGAATTTTTTATTTAAATGCATTTCTTATATTATTACTGCCAATGAGTTTATTGCTATTTTTAAGTAAAACAAATATTTTAAATTTTCACTTCTAATTTCTGATGTGATAAATGTCAAAAAAAAAACAGCTATGTAACAGAAGATGGTCTTTGGGTTCTTCAGTTTTTAAAACTATAAAGATTCTTTTATTTGTGGAGTGAACAAATTGTTTATTTTGGGGGTTTGTTTTGTTTTGTTTTGTTTTGTTTGGAAATGGGGTCTCATATATCCCAGGTTAGCATCAAACTTGCTTTGTTACAAGGGCTAGCCTAGAACTCATGTTCCTTCAGCCTCTACCTCTCAAGTGCTAGGCTTACAGGCTTGCCCCCTTAGTGTTTAGCTTCATGGGATCTTGATTTTTTTTTTCTTTTTAAGTAAAATACTTTAGATTCTTTGACTATTTCACATGTAAACAATGTATGCTGGTCATATACATCCCAACTCACCCTTTCCTCTCCCCGGGTCCCCCAAACCCCTTTATGCCGTTTTGTTGTTGTTGTTAGTGACCCACTGGGTCCATGTAGTGCTTCCTCTCCTCGTTGACCCACCTCATTGACTTGAGCCCGAGTAGGTAACTGCCGCTGCGAGGAGTTTGTGGTTACAGTGCTGTGTTGTGGGGATCTTGACTTTGAGATCCATCGATGAGAATGTGCTTTCTTGAGAGCCATCAACTAATATCTAGATTACTTAGCAGTTTAAAAGAAAAAGAAAAGAGCATGTTATCCCCAAACACATTTGAAGAATAATGCGGGGCTGGAGAGACGGCTGCGCGGTGGAGTGGACTTCTCTTGCAGAGGGCCTGGGTTTGGTTCCCAGCACCCATGTGTGGCTCGAAGTCATCTGTAACCTCCTCCAGGACATCCAATGTCCTTGCTGGTGACTTCGGGTCTCTGCACTTAAGTGATCATATAAACTCAAGCACACACACGTTCACATAAATTTAAAAATGCATCTTTTAAAAAAAGCAATGTAAAATAATAATTTCACTAAAAATGTCCTCTGTGTTCTTAAACTGTGCTACAAGGTCTATCTGGGCCAATTCATCTTGGCTAGCATTCAGTTACACCCAGAAATGTGTTTTCTCAATTGTGTGTTATTATTTAAACTTTAAATTTTCTTTGGGCTCAGAAGTTATTGAAGCATAAAAGTAAAAATAAAGCTGCAATCTAGAATGTTATGATAAATATAAAGAGTAGAACCTCGGTGTTTGTGCAGGATCTGGGTTCATATGGGAAGTGGTATGATTTGCACTGCCAATCACAAGTAGAAATCCACAAAAATGAAATATAGAATAGGAAACTCTAAGAATTACATCTATAGCTGTGTCCCTATCTCCCACCCTCCAAGCTTCTTCTCAGAAAAGTACCTGGTCTCAGCGGAGGCTATAATTGGAAGAGGAGGCAGTAAATTAAGGTCATTGGGTCAGATTCTTTCCATCTCAATGTTTGTAAGGGCTTCTGTACAAAGAATGGTTTTCCTTTTTTAAATTATCAGGGAAAATATCAAAATGGTTCTATTCTGCAACATGAAAATGGCAGGCATTCCATATCCTTGTGTATAAGGTTTTATTGGGTCATAACTGCACTCGTGGGTTCTGTTCAGAGACCATATGGCCTGCAGCTCTAGAGGACGTCACTTTGATCTGTCTCATTTATTATTCTTGCCCCTGGGAGCTCTTGGGAAAAGGGGGCTCTGAAAGCAAGTTTGGGGTTTTGTTTTTTAGTTTTGTTTTTTTTAATTGTATAAACTTTTCAAAAGGTCGAGCCAAACAAATGAGCTAGTGTTCTTGTGGCACCCTCAAGTCAGAGCAGGGCAGGGCGAGTAGTTCAGCTTGAAAAGCACTCTTCAATAAACGCTATAGGCCGGGGCTGTGGCTTAGTTGATAAAGTGCTTACCTAACACCCAACACACAAACTAACAGAAACAGTAGGGGGTCAAGGTCATTCTTGCCTCCATAGCAAGTTCAGGCCAGACTGTGCTACAGGAGACCCCGCCTTCAAAAAAAAAAAAAAAAAAGCCCCCCAGCTAGTGCTGTATTAAAAAGCCCCTGTATCAAAGAAAATGAACCATATGTACTGTCGGAGACTAAAACATTGAAAAAAGAAATAAGAAACATTTTTCTTTATACTGTTTAAGATATTTTTCTTAAAAATGAAATGGTAAGGCCTTTGTCTCATGTTCCAGTCTCATACACTGGGCTCCATCACATTCAGAGCTCAAGGGTAGAATCCAAAGGAAACTGAGTGTAAGGTGGGCATCTCTCCTGTTTGCACAACATCCCATACAGTCCTGCAACTGTCTGTTTTCTCTGGATAAAGCTGTAAGTAAGCTGCTTTGGTGTCTTCTTCATTTAGACCAGTGCTTCTCAACCTTCCTAATGCTGCAACCCTTTAATGCAGTTCCTCATGTTGTGGTGACCCCAACCGTAAAATTACTTTCATTGCTTCTTCATAGTTATAATTTTGCTTCTGTTTTGAATTGTAGTGCAAATATTTGTGTTTTCCTGTGGTCTTAGGTAACCCCTGTAAAAGGTCA